>NW_019213815.1:0-67387 GCF_002532875.2 Varroa jacobsoni | reverse complement strand
GTCACATATATATTATGTGTGTGCGTGTCTCCTACGGTAATGTTGCGTATCTGAAAAATAAATATCAGGTTTTATCTTGAATCCCGTAAGATAAACCTTTTTTGAATGTAATGCATATTATATAACTGTAAAAATCTTACCTGCAGCGTGATCTCTGCCAGGGTGGTTGGTGACTTGAATCGCTCCGCTAATATCGGTTTTCATTTCGTCCTCGGCACGAATTACCTCGTAACGCACGCTTTCTGCTTCATTATCCTACAATGTACTCGAAATTGAATTATCAGCTGTAGATTAGCCTGCGCAACTCTATTTAGTCATTGAATCGGAAGTTAAGTAAATTAACCAAATATCATTTCATACTCAGCTATAAGCATAAACACTATCTCCAACAGAAGAAAAAGCTTTTCTTTTTTTACCTCTCGGAAGAGGCGTTTAACCTCTTTTTCAATCTCAGGGAAATCAATGTACTTCTTTTTAAGTGTTTTTCGGAAACGTCTCTTCCGAACATTTTTCAGTGGCGGAGTAATCCCATGAGGAAATAAGTATTTCTTTGCAAGAGCATCTTTACGCTTGCGTAGTGGAGCTTCATCTTCGGATTTCGGCTCATCACCTAATTAAAAAATATTGTCATCAAACACAGTAAAAAAACACGTGAGACAACAAATCCACCCCACCCATATTTTTTGGAAAGAAGAGCACAAACGGGACTCAGCAAGTAAAATATCACATATTAGAAGTCGTTCAAACAAGCATGAAAATACGCGTTCTAAATTTTACGCAATAGACGGACTTTTGCAGAGAGTGGATATATTCAGTTATCGAAGAAGTGGTACTAAGAAACAATTCATGGGACATATATATCGAAAACAATTCTCAAATTATAAGCCCAATGTTTAAATCCAAATGACTGAACGCATACAGAGATCAGACCTGGTTCGTAGCAGATCATTATTTGAGCGACGTCAGCTGTTTTGTAGAAGGTCCTCCTATCGAGTGTTTTGTGGGACTCGATTACACAAGGAAGATCAAAGACTCGGGATGGAAGGTGCCAAGCATCAAACCTACAAGTTTAATGAGGTTACTACGGATCTTCATTTGCGATCAATCCAATTACTCCATTTTATTTACAGAGATATGTCGCATCGAAGCTGCAAGTACTAATTAGATATCACTTACGTATATTAACATACAAATTAGATATTTATCTATATAAACGTAAAAGCAAGCTCAGAATTTGAGCTTTATGTTCTTAGTACATCTCATTATAAACACGAGGTACCCACCGAACGAGACCCGTCCGGTTGGTAGACTCGAGCGAAATGGCTAGGCGCTCCTTAAGGTTTGAGTTGCCTTGACGCACCGCTTCACGTAAATCATCGGCGACTGCTGATGGCACGCGTAAAATAAATTGCGACTCCAATTCAAAGCCATCTCCGACGGTCTTCTTCGACACAATGGCGCCCGATCCTTGGGAACGTTTAAATATGGCATTTGAAAAAAGAGCAACATTCACTATAAAATGTTTCCGACTCGTTTGTTTATGAATAACAATATAGGCCAAATCGCAATTAATATGATACACAGATAGCACCCAAATATGAACACTGTTTCCTTTGAGGACCCTCCTTTAACTACTATTACTACATAATTCGCGAAGCACATATTTCGGTTATGTATTAAAGTGAGTATCTGTTATGGAGGATGCAAAGTTTCTAGACTAAATCCCTAGGTGACAAACAAAGATCTTTACTAACAGCTGTCTAAGTGAAGCTAGAAGTACTAAATAGTATTCTTCGTCGTGTCTACCGACAACATAACTTTACCAAAACTATGCGCTATGAAAAGCTCACAAAGACTTCTGTGCTAAAAGCAGCGGCTTGGTCATAAGCACAGACAATCAGCACTGCATATATAAATGTATGCTATGTGAAAAAGTAGCAACAATGACATAAATATACAATTTGCTGAGCAAAATTGTACGTGCTAGAAGATAGCATGGTTAGTATGCTATACAAGTCGTTTTTACATCACAACCCAAATCGTTTTCGTTTGCTAACGCTGTCACTAACCTGCCATTGTTTTGTAGCTTGCAAATTGCGTTCCCGAAGACGTCAACAAAAACAATCCGACTCAATATCTGGCACCGATGAACATAATATTATTCCGGTGGGATGTAGGTGCTTTCACTACCTTACAAATTTTCTACGCCGCGTTAAAAAGAAGCTCATCTGGATCGATGACTAATCAATTCTTAAATGAACAATTCTAAACAAAAAACAAATGAGATAGGTTAGTAACAGAAATGTATCACGAGAAAAACTGGGAATGTACACGGTATTTTCGACGGACACACGACTTTTCAAGTTTTCATTAATTGTTTTTACATTTCGCACACAAACTATTTACCAAGAAAGCGCTCAGCACTACTTTGCGTTCCTGTGGACCAATATATTCGTAGACATATCCTCATATCTCCGACAAACCCACACATAGATAAATTATATTGTACATTAGCATGTTGACAAACGGAGACATGAGAACCGTCTGGTTTATGGAATTTCAAGAAGACATAGCCTACAAAAACAATCATGCGTTCATTCACCGTACAGACACCCGCGGCAAATTTAAATCAATGCGTTCGAAATTGACTCGCAGAAATATTGTCCCATATTTTTGGTGCAGCAGCCTTTTAAGAAAGTGGGTTAAATTGGTGGTGCGCAAAGTAGTTATCTGTCTCACTCAAACTACCAAACGTGAGTGAGGTCGCATTTAGAGACATTGCAAAAACGTTCGGTGAATTATTCTCTCTGGATAAGAAAAGCGCGGCAGATGAGCCAAATGATTTACAAAGGAAGCGACGGTAAGTTTCTTGGAATTCTCGAACTTTGCTCGTTGCTAAAATGAAGTTATTACATGTTACTCGGTGAAGATTTCAGTGACAAGTGCACAATGTTTATCGCTGCAACAGAAAGGATCTGAGTTACTTTCACTGAATTTTGTACAAAAAACATTATTTGCAGTTACACGCACCGTTCGGGACTTCTATTATAACATTAAGCGCATCTAAAAATAATTATATTAGATTTTTGTTTTCACTTCGTTCGCGTGCCGAGCACTCCTGAGAGGTTGTATTTAGATAGTAATGAATTGTGTTTGGGTTTTATATTTTATATTGCAATGCTGCAAATAGATTTAGATGAAGATGAAGACCGACCGCGAATAGCGCTTCCGTTTAACTGCAGCGGAGAACCTCTCGATGAAGACCATGTCCCCACAACAGGTGACGAGTATTTGCGGAAGGTCCACCAGGAAGCCAGAAACTGTCCACAGGTAAGCCCAGCAGGCGCGTAGTAGCAAAAACAAATTGGAAAGACGAGCAGGATAAGGCGTAAAGGTCATGTGATCAAAAGATTGACTGCCCTACGACTCTATATTGAGCGTACACGGTATACTACTTCCGTAACCATGCTTGCTAAATAATACATTCGAACTTCATCAATGCATGTCATCGAAGAAAATCAGTGTCTTGCAGTTTATAATATTTAGGGATCCTTTGTGGAACTAAAATTGGTTCAAACACTGTCTCTATTATAGTGCTATATTTGGCATCTGCAATGTGATTCCCTGTGTCCTTTATTGTAGTATATGTTTAATTCTAGGACTGCTTTAGTTTACCATTTATGGTAAAGGATCAGTCTAAATCATTTGAAATTTTCAAAGTAGGTTAAGATGAAAATGAAAAATTTTAAGGTCTCTTTGGTTCGAGAGAAAAAACTGTAAGTATTAACGGGCCGCCTTTTGCAGCTTTTCAATTTTCTTCCCCTCGCTGTGAAACTCAGCGTAGAACAATGCATGAAAGAGAAACGACGTCAAATATTTTGCATACAGTCTTAATTATTTATAATTTATGTATACTTTTATTGGATGTTTCAGGTTCTTGTAGCTTCAATAGATCCCTTAAAACTTCGTCCAAGTTCTGGTGTCATTCCAAGAACGCCTTCTGATTTTGAAAAACTACGCCCTCTAGTTGGTTTTGAACCTTCTATTGAGTGGCAGCTTGAACAAGTATCTCTATTTTCGGAGGTGCGACAGAGATTTGCTTTCGAAAAACAGCAACGAATTTCACGAAATCCTCGACCGAAACCTGACGAAGTCTTGAGCGGCATTTCTAGAGCAGAGGAATGGCTAGAAAAAATCGAAAATGAAACTATCGTTCCCTTGGTTAGCATAGTGACATTAATCCCGGGTGCGCGGATACTCCAGCTAATATGTAAGTTTTCTGTGCAGTGGTACGAACTTTATTCTGAGCTTTGTAAATACTAGCGAACATGCTGTGCTACATATATTCATTTTGTAAAAGGTGTTTTTTTCTAACATGTATTCTATTTATACGCCACTCTAATAAATTCAAGCTAAATTAACAGTCGCTATAAAATGTTTGCCTGTTTGCCGCAACTGTCTAAAAGAAAACGACATTCAAAAACCCTCATTACGGTGAAAATTCTAAGGCGCTCTAGGAAGTATCAATCGTACGTTTAAGCACTTCATCATTATTCTTTAATAGAGCAAATTTTTGTTCTGTTTAGGAACTTAAATAGATGTTAATTTTTGGTTAGTCTTCCGTAACCACTAACTTGGCTAAGAAATCGTTCACAGGCTGGCATACTGAATTAATTCAGAGAAGATTCACAGCACAGCAAGGTCGTTGGCTATTTGCTCTTTTAGCAGCGTTAGAGAAACCGTTATCGCCCGAAGCATGTGATTCGATCCGGGCGTTGGCCCGGGCAGCGTCTAAGGCAAGGGCAGCTATTGGTGATTATAGTGCTGGCCCTTCGCAAGAGGACACCGCGGAGGTGATAAAACATCGGGAGCACATTACAGCATTAAATCTGATCATTTGTCTTGTGAGCAGATATTTCTCGCAAACTGATTTAGCTGATTGAATATATAACTAATTAATAATTATTATACATTTTGGTGGGATTCAACAGTCTTCGATGTTAGCTGTGGTTTGATTAATAATCTATGAAAATAAATATATGTACTAGAAGACTAATTGGTGCCTGACTGTTTTCACCGCTAACTGCTGCAAAACACTTAATTTGTTAAAAGTGTGTTTAGAATATATCTGCTTAAAATTCGATTAACAGTACTAGATTGATCAAGCTTTTGAGATACCTTCTGTGGATTTTTTCTTGCGTTTTGCTTTACAAGACGCAATAAAATTCTTATAAATAGTTACAGAAAAAGCGACCAAGGAATTATTCCACGCCTTGACTGCTTATCGGTAGCATTTCAGAGAGTTGTCAGTGAATTGAGAGCACATCACGTAGATTACCTCAGCAATCTCCGGTTTTGTGCAGTCAACAATCAAGAATTGCGTAACCTTAAAAATGTCGCATTTAATAAACACTGTGACTTTGACCTGTCAGTAAATATGTTAGATTCTACAAGAAGTTGGTTAGCCAGTGAGTAAATTTCAACCTACTCACTTTACTTGCCTAGTTACTTTACTATAGGAATCACTTTGATATTGAATCGCGCAAATCTGTTTTCCCTTGCATTTCAACTAACCGAATCAGAATATAGACTTAATTTGGGTCCTATGCTATCTATATTTGATATCAAACACGGGCATCGATTACTGTAACATGCAAAGTACCGGTATCTTCCACCATAGGAACCCGGCATCTTGGATGCTGTAAAAAATAATCCCGTCACGGAAAAGTAACTTGAATGAAAAATCGCTACAAAGAACCGTAATTTATAAATCGTTCATCAATTAGCTGCCGGTCTACTGATAAACTATGGAATGGTCTGTGTGAAAAAGTAAAGAATGGTCTATCTGAAGAAGTCGGGGTAGTAGGCATTAAATTTATATACTTCGTTATAAGGGTGCCATTGAGGGATGATATTCTAGCCCTTTCGGTGGCATTGTACTGGGTTGGTTTATACCACCTAAACATACGGCGATAATCGTTAGAGCGCCAACTTTTATGAACTTAATAAAAGTATTTAATAGTAAGCGTAGGTTTTCGAAAAAGTGGATAAATTAAACGTTTCAAAATACTTGGTGTGTTCACATCATATATTGTTAAAGAATATTCTTATGTTATTCTTATGTCAATATGAACACTTATTTATATATGTGTTCATATTGACATAGGCTCACCGTGCGTTTAACGAGTTCGTGGACACTAGTATAAAGTAATAACACTACAGTGATTTTCCAACGAAATGAAACATACACATGTGATTGAGCATAAATCTGAACTAATCTACAATAGCACGGCTTTGTTCAACTGGGCAATATAATCTTCAGAACCGTCACTGGAATCGGATGAAAAATATTATCTATACAAAATTAAATGCCCATAGTCGAAGGTAAAGGCATCGAAAAACGTTCTTGAAAACAACGAATCGATTTATGAAAATGTTCTCACTTTATGAAAATTATCTGGTAAACCTATCGCATAGCGAGTAGAATAGACATAAGAAGAGGGATTCTACTTAACTTTAGTAGTTCGTTGTTTGTTGAAAGCTTAAGTGTGAGTGTATATACAGAAAACTACATCCAGAGGTTACAGGCATGGTATTAGTCAATATAGCTAAAAATATGGCAGAAATTTTAGGTATTTATTATTCAGTATACTTTGCTTTATAAAATAGACTGGAAACACAGTCATCCACAGATTAGAATGTAACCAAAGGTGAGGCAAATCGCACGTGAGCACGTATTTTAACTGTGTAGCAGATTTGATTCTGAGTTCTAAAGTCCATGTCTCTTCTGGATTAGTACTACCCTTACATTTTGGAAATAAATAAACTTGCTAATAACTATATTTCCACTGAGGAAGAACTCCAATTTTATATTCTACAGACTTCGCAAATAAATTACTCGTTTTTAAGCTAGGGCTTCTTAAACATCGTTATTAGCCAGGGCAACGTCTTTGGCTAAACATCTAACTCCGGCTTTCCGCTCTTTGCTTTATCTACTAATAATTGAGTTAGTGCCTTTCGGAAGATACAGAATTAGACGTCATTGTTAGCTACACATTTACACGTCGTGGGCCGTAATTACCCAAAACACTAATATGTATGTTCATGACAAGCTGCGTTGTGAAGAGCCCGCATAGCTTTGCTTGCCTCAGAATGTTCCTAAATGATTTATGTGGGTAGTTTTTTCTTGTCACCTAGCGATCACGTCTTTAGGGGGCGTTCATTCACATGTCACGTAAATGTGCAATCTTACCTATTGAACGGATCTATGTTTGGATTATCCGACAAAGTTATACACCTCGGTTGGCATTGATTGCAGTTCAGTCGTGTGGAAAAGCTGAGAATACTTAACTTTCCAAATTCTAAGTTTGTTTGATAATCGAACCTTCCTTGAAAGTAAAAATAGGATGCAAAGTAAGAAAAACTATTTGATTGAAAGAAGCAGATCATAACCAATTGTCTAGAGGAACTGTGCGTGGATTAATGATTTCTCCCATTTCCTCCCGATCGTTACTTTCGCATAAACAACTCCTATCAGAATGAAATATTCTCGGTAGTTTTACGATTTTCATCATATTTCACATAAATGTGACCGTGATTAACCGCAAATAGCCATGTTTAAATTTACTGAGGAACTTAAACCAGGCTCAGCACAGTCTCGATGGTGTTATTATCTGCAACTTCGTAAAAAAAAATACACAGTACAGTAGAAGTCAAAAGCGACGAGCCACGGGCCGATGCTTCTATTCTTTGTCCACTCTCGTCTGGTAACAGCAGGGAAAACCGACTGTAGCCTATCGGACACGATGGTTGCAATATGACAAAACGTAATTACAAAGCTTTCATTTTATTTATTGCTATTGTCGTGCGATTACGTGTCAATGAAGCCCAACAAAGTTGTCATCAGTGGCCTGGAAAATCAGTCTGCCATATGAGTTCGGAGCGTATATTAATTAATATGAATTATACTGTTCCACTGATGTGATCGCCGCTTCATACTTCTCATTGCCGTAACGGTATGAGAAAATTGTGCATACAAAGATAGTACATGTGCACCACTGAATAAAGAAATTGATCAGTCATCGTGATTAGTATAGACGGCTTGATTTAGTAGAATTAAGTACAATAATCATCACTATGCATACACGTAAGAAAGGCATACTTGTAATTTGCTGGAGATAATGCATAATGATGCATTGGGATGATCCATAGCCCTTCGTAGGTGGAAAGTTTGTGCAAGTCGCCGCTGATTTTTTCAAATATTTTATTTGCATTTTGGTTATATAGCTAATGGAGGGTGAATTTCACGTAACGGTATAATATAAAGACCTTGCTACCAACTCAAGGTGTTTTTTTTTCACAGTGTAGTCAGTCTTGCGTTGGCCTAAAAGTGAAAACAATTCGTGGCTTTTCAAAGTTGAGCCTGCTGTATTATCTAGAAAGTATTAAAGCAAAGGAGCGACCATCGAAACATCATCACCCGGGTTCATTTACTTTCAAATCGCCTGATGGTTACGAATAGCTTCTCCGTAAACGTTAAATGAACAAACCCGTTGACGCTGCAACGGAAAGATATAGTGTAAGAAGTAATTCCACTTGAGAGAAGGCACGATGCCAACTGACAGACAGTTGAACAGTACTCACCAATGAAAAAGGTAAGCCGGTTTTGCACAAGCTTACCTCCTGCCGGGCCGAGCTGAACAGTTGGTAACACAAACCTGAAATTCCACTAGCCAGTTTTCGATATGAATTGAATGAGACGCTATAAGGATCGAACTGTAGAAAGCTGTTAGTCCTTACAGCACGATAAAGGCTCGATAGTCCCTATTAAGCCATAAGGGTTGACCCTACAGCTTCGATATACAGGAGCCATTTCAGTTTAACTTACATTAATAGTGAATAAAACCATTGAGAAAAAATATTAGAAATTAAGCTTTAGCCAAAATAGAACCTTAGAATATAGCAAAAAGTAAAGAACGATACTAAATTTGTTGATGATAATGGCGCCACAAATGAAGCAGATTGATAATCGTTGGTCTTAATGCTATAGGTGTTATTTCTACTGCAAGCTTGTACCAACATAACTTCAGAATCCAATTGCCTGCTAATACATGATACGATAGGTACGACCGTAAACCAACAATTCGTGTCAAAGTATGAGAAACCCTTCGAAGAGGTAACAAGATTTTCTTTTTCGTTCGCTTTATTTCAGGCGGCAGTCGTTCTACGATTTTTTAAAACGTTCGTCTTGTCATATCTTTGAAGCGGGTGGGCTAGCCACAAGACCACACATAATACTGAAACCCTTTGCCCATCTGCCATCATGGGCTGCATCTAAACATATATTTGGTTCTTTTTCCCTTTCTAAAGGAAAATAGAAAACAGCTGGTTGACCTCCAGAGGACAAGGGCGGTGTATTGCAAGAATTCAGTGGTAAATAGTTAGTTAGTTAGATCTGCCACGAGCGCGAACGGAGTTATCTCATAGCAGACAGATAAAGCATTACGGGAATGTTTATTAGGAACAACTGAATGTGGTCGTTTTCATACAGAGCGTCGATATTGTGGATCGAAGTGGACATCAACAAAAGCATGAGTTCTGTACGATATTTAGATGGTAGGTTTGAATGATACGTGTAAGAGTTTTAAAAACATTTCTTGTTTTGCATAGTGTCGTCGATGTCCGAAAAGTACTATATTCAGGGCTGGGGTTCACATAAAACACGCGCTTAGAAAGCTCGGTAATGGTAACAGCTTGTAGTGGTTGATGAAACTATTGCTCTTTTTTTCAAAAGATGCATTTGGTAGATGTTTGGTATATCGGAGCTGTTTGACCCTAAGGTTGTCTTGGAGTGATAACCAACGCTGCCGATGATCGAGCTCGATGGCTGTCCTTGACACGGTTAAACCCATTTCAAAGGAGAGTTAATGAGTTAATTGATTAAAATCAGGATTAACAGAAAGGGTATTGTCAGCTCAGGTTCTAGCAATTCGTTACAACTAGAAGAGGGCTACAAATTTTAATGTCTAATACGAGATCTTCTAGTAGTAGAATAATTTGACGTAACGTAAGAGCTCTATATACTCCTGTTTTCATTATGTGCCTACTTCTGGTTCACAAAACAAATGATAATGCGCTGATATTTTTACTATAGCTGAGGGTTAAAACTGCATAGTGCAGACCTTTAGAATCCAGAGTTTAGAAATAAACGTTCAGTAGCCAACTTCGAGCCGATGACCTGAAAAGCCACACCGAAGTTGTCCCCTATTCAACCCTTCGCTTTGTCAGTATTGCAAGCGTAATCAAAAAAGTAAGTCAGAGAAAAGTTACAAATTGGCAGCACGTACATAGAAAATGTGAAATGTGAGCTCAGTGTGACAGTTTTACGGGTTCTTTCTGCTAGCCACAAACGACGGCAGTTGCCGCTGATACTGAGATTTCACGGATGTACCGCTTCGCTTTCAAGAACACGCGTTTTCATATGGTGAGCCACCTCTCGCTAATACCGTGACAGTCCTTGAGTCATTTCGGTTTTGTAATCGAGTGCTTTAGATTGTAATGGAAACCGCGGTCGCGCAGCAATAAAAACTTCACTGGGTCTAAGTGCTTGCATAAGTCTGAACCATCTGACATACCAAAAAAGCTGAATTAACATAAAATACAGGTTCTAACACCAACCGGTTCTGCGGAAGAGCTCGTACTTGCTGGTATCCATTGCAAATGCCTGTATTTAGCTTCCTCTTAGTCAGATGTCTGCAATATGTCTTGTTGCTTATCTTGGAACGTTTTGTGTCTTTAAGGTTGGCCCTGACGACGTATTTTGCAGAATTCGGTATGCGTTGTAGATTCAAAGCCATTCTTAGATTACGTATGAGGCATGATACGTTAGCGGATTTTTTGGGCTCAGTGTGACATTGAACTACAACGCAGATGCTCGAACAATAATTCAATAACATATGTAGATATGTATGTAACTTGATTTTGTTTCCAATTTGACACCACGGGCGTCCGAAAAGAGTTGCTAACGTATTGAGTCTCAGCTGTAATTTAAGTGTGTGTATGTATATATCTAGTATTACATAGATGGATCATATGATATGTTATTAGATGGAAAATACTTTGGCGTGCATTAGATGAAACGAAAATGCGCCTCTTGTGATAGAAAGCGACGGTTTCCCCTTTATCCAAGTACTTCCGTAAGGCTGTGAAGTCACCATACTGAGAGTCATGCCCATCCATTAGGACGAATGTAGAGTGCCAGCAGCTTTTGAGCGCGGCTGGATTACTGGCATCCGCTTCTACTGAGCTTGTTTATGGCTGCCTTATTTATCACTATAACGACACGGTTTGACTGAACTCCGCCCTTTGCAGAAAGCCGAGGCGTAACATACGCAAGACTGTAGCCAAGGGACGCACACTTGCACAGCATTTAGTATTAGGAACAGGAGCGGCAACAACGTCTATCAGGAGCGCTACCATTGGAACTGCTGCGTTCGTCCTCTGTGCTCCTCTGGAATCCCCTTGAATTAAAGCTTTTAAGCTGTTGGAGTTGAGTTAAATTGACTCGATTCGAATTGACTATATACCTAAGCCCTATATTTAACTTTTCGCGTTTTTGTGCAACAACGTGCCGTACTTCCGGGGCAGTACAGGTAAGCGCGTCCGCGTAGGGTCCGCTACTGCTACGTCAACCCTGCGGCTAGCAGTGCTAAACTGATCACGTGACGGTAGTGCAATCTACTTACAGCGGGGACGAACTACACTTTATCATGTTCTTCTTGGTTCTGTCAACCTGCTATTGCGTTTTATATAGGGAATTGTATATGAGGACTTCGCCTTATAAACAGATTAGCCAGACACGTCGGAATCTACCGGACGGTTTGTCTGTGTAAGTTCAAATCATCAGTAAGGTTTAGTATCACGGTCATCAACACAGTTCGTAGGAAGATGATTTTGTAGCAAACATATAACTATGGGAAGCACGAACGGCTTTTTGTTTTCACCCTTTCGGACATAGACTTGACAAATTGGCATTCGTATCAATTTGAAGCCATTCTGAGGTGTCAGCAAGACTCAAGTAATATGAAATACAATGGGAGTATATTCCTTCCAAATAGCTGAAGCCTTTAGAACAAAACTTATGTTTGCTCTTAATATGAGGTAAACTTCACTTCAATTCTGACAGATTAACGTAGTTACCGAAATGCATATGGCAGTATTCGTATCCTAAACGGGTGCAGATTAGATTGAGGCGCTTAGATTGAAGTTGAAAGCAGATAGTTAAGCAACTGAAGCAACTAACATGTCAACATGACACAGCCATTACTACAAATATTTATTTCAATTAAATTATTTTTTACAAATATTTAAGATATTCAACGCTTGGATACGAAATATACAGCAATATCCAATATATTACAAAAATACCGGTTTAATTATTAAGTAAGTTCAGCTGCGTATATTACGATAATCATAAGCAGCGATACAGTTCGCAAGTTTACAGGGGCAAATGTTTATGGTATGAGTGATGATTCATCTGCGCTTTTATCGTGTTTACAAACTACTAGGAGCTGTGTAATTACGTTACGCTTATTGGACCGCGAAATGCGTGAGGGCCCGGTTGTTCAACAATTCGATCTGTTTAATATATATATTGCTTTCAACGAAAGGCTAAAGGCTCAAAAAAGGCACGACGTCCCCTAGCCTGATTCAATTAGAATCCATTGTATATTCAATGTGGCAAATAATATCTTTATTTTCCTACATTTACTTATGCGCATGATTTTTACGCCACGAGAAGCTAACGTTTCATTGAAGAACCATCGAGTGTTCATTACAACTGTCTATTGAATATCGTGCATTTCAAAATTTCGATCCCTGATTTTAACGACTGAACGCACCCAATGGCCCTCATAGATCCGCTTAAATGGTCAGGCGGATGGACCAATTAGCATAATGTTGATATCACTGCGCGGAATAGTCACAGGAAAATTGTACTAACTGAAAGTTAATCCAAGAAATATACTAGTGGCCGTATCTCGTGTAGACCGTTAGCTCTAATTGAATTCTACAATAGACGCCATTCCATGCTAATATCATGTGTGCTGCAAGAGTATATTGATTACTCATCACTGACAATCGGCTGATTGAACGAGTAGTTAGTGGCACCCAGTTGCTTCATCCTTAAAGGCCATATGGATGCTGTCCACAATAATGCGTGGGCTTCTAGTCTAAAATACGTGGCAATAGTTAGGTTAACTTATCTTCTGTATGGGACTCTAGCAATTTGTGAAGTGCAACGTTGATCTACATGCGGAAAGCACGCTCGACATTGAAACTTGTAAAGGTCATAATGGGTCAACAGAAGAACCACGCCTCCCTCTCACATATATAGCGCTCATAGGTTTTCTTTTTTTTTTTATCATACCTGAAATTTCTCTGCACCGATCCTGTCTTCCTCTTGCAATCCGTGTTTTGGTTTATCAGCCTGTCTGTAGCTGAACTCATTGGGTGGGCAAATCGATTCTCGTTAATGAATTCTATTACGTTAACTTGCTGGACGTTTATAATTGGCAATGAAAAAGTTTGGATTAAACTCATTGTACGAACTCGTCCTCATCAGCGTATGTTTTGTATAACTATGGCAAGATCACTTTTGTTTATTTACAGTCTGTCATGTATATCTAAACGAATAAATGTAATAGTTTATTTTCATAGGATAGACTGTGACGAAATTTATATACATACATATGTATAGATAGCATAGATATTACTGGCGTATTTTAAATTTGTAAAATAAAAAAGTAAATTTTTTAGGCTACACAAGGAAAGACTCTCCAACGTCTACTGAGTTCACTGTGAGTAAGTTCATTATAAAGGTTTAAGAAATTCATCGTTAACAATTGTTTTCATTTTTGTCGATACGCAGTATAGAACAACAAAGCTAGAGTAGAACTTGCTTAGCTGGTAACTTCAGTTCAACCATAACAAATTATTCATTTTTGCTGTACTTTGAAACGCTTTTATGCTTCGCACTATGTTGCAACCCGTCAATTGTAGGTATCCTCGAAAGCAGCACGTTTCCCCGAGGGCTACCAGAGGGCCGAACGCTTAATAATTGCTGAATAAATTCATCGTGTCTGGAAAAAACACGTTCCTATGTTGTTAGATTGGATTTATATGCTATAAACTATCATACGCCAAGAAGGCTTTTGCAATCGCCTTTTAGCCGACCTTCACGGTGTATTCAACTTTTAAAAACAAAGGCTAAAATATTAGCGCGATAAATTCCATAAATAAGGTAATTAGTTGTTGATGATTTTTTATTTTATATTAATTACTACTGCAGAACGGTATATAAGTTATATATACTATTATATATATTAAAGCTAAATTTTTTAGCCAATTTTACCAGATCTTTATGTATACGTCAGCTCTTCCAGGGAAAATTCTGAGTGGGCCTTTTCTTGGTAATTAAGCTGGCCTTCGGCAAAATACATTTTATTCGGTGAACTTCCAAAGTTTAATGTACGAGTCCGCGCACGTACATGTGCTGCAAAATGAATATGACATCAAACGCAATGTGACCTTATTAGGGGGGGGAGTGCGCGCATTCGCTACGTTGGTGTCAATTATGGTTTACGTGCAGAAATCAGGAACATAAAATTCTAACAGCTGGCGTCGCAATCTGTACCTTTTAAAAGGACGCCTGTCAGTTAATTGTATTTCGCTAAATGAACAAGTGAAGCAGCAGTCGCAAAAACGTTTTTAATTTTCCATCTATTGTTCAGTGTGTTGATTTGATGAAACATAGCCTTTCTGACGTTGACTGCGTCACTTTTGTATTTCTTTAGAGCTTTCCGTCAATTATTTGACACAAGATATAATATGCCAGCAAGAAGTATTAGCAGAGGGTTATCGAGTAAGGTGAAAATTAATTTTTTGAATTTTACAAGTTAACAAAATCATTGATTGAACTGCGAATTGTTTAGCTTTGCATTCTCTATTCTAGAACATAATTGTTATCTAATACAAGTTACCTCCGATACAGATTGTCTGCGACAACATATCATGACAATATGGAACAGGTTGAGTTTATGCTTTGGTAGACGATCGAGGTGCATATCCACGTTAACATGTTACAGGAATATTTATGATTACGCAAGGGCCGCAGATACAATTTGAAACTTTTCCAGGAAACTTTTCGTGTGTCAATGAGACCTTTAGACAGTTTATGTATGCCGTAATTGCATGTAACGTAAAACGCTTGCCCGCATTCCGCTACTGGAACTTAGTCAAGTTCCTGCCATAACCTGTCACAAAGTTAAGATACGGTCCCAAAGTCTCGAGTAATAGTATGAGTTTTCACAGCCACAATCAACACTCACACGACAGTAAACCCGCTCGAGCAAGTTCATTTGCAATCAAAATTCACCCTATATTACCCTATCTATTCAGCGTCTCTCAAGATGTTTTTGGGAACTTGTACTAACAACAGACAAAGACAGTTTCTTCAATCGGGCTTTCTTCAGGCAGTGATTCCTTCATGTTGGCAGAGGTTTTATAAATTCTAAACAGGAAACCTGCTTTACCTTGCGTTTTTGTAAGGTCGGCTTGTTGTCGGAGTTAGGAAGTTGACTTGGACCTGTCTTATAAATTTCTTTTCGCTCGTCTCTCTACGCAACAATGACTAATAGTATGGACGGTTTTTATAAGAGTCTTCTAATGAATTTTCGCCACGGTAAGATGGAGTAGCGTTGCGTTACACTTGGAAATAGCTTTGTAGATATAATACGTAGAGTACCTCTAAGAAGCTAGGTATTCTGTGATTCAATTAGCTGATCTACTGGTATGATCTTTGCATGTGGCTTGGTACGAATTCAAGCAACGATATCTCGTTTTTTTTCAGCAAATTGCTTAACCATCCAAGCTCTTAAGTCCACTATTAAGTGTCTATGGTGCCATTCATGCTATAATTGATGGGATTTCTTTCTTATAAATCAAAATTGGGAGGTGAAGTATAGGGGTCATAACCATATCCGTCACGGAACAAGTTGGTGATGTTTTCCACGTTTAATGGCAAAAATGTTTATTTGCGGTCACTGTAGAACAGAACATAGACTGTATATTTGACGAAATAATGCATATATATTTATATAGATATATATATATATATATATATATATAGAGAGAGAGAGGGGGGGAGGGAGAGAGGGAAGGAGAGAAACAATGTAACGAGGCGCCAATAATTATAACGAACTCTGACATATTAATGATGTCATTGTTGTTGTGAACATCATATCTTCGAATTTTTCTCAGTTGTTAGCCCAGTCGTAATGCTACTGCTCTCTGAACGCTCGGCCCACTTTTTCTCACTAGCTGTATGCTTTCTTTTACGAAACTGTCAATAAAGCGTTTTCTTGGATAACAAAAAAAAATTAGAAACACTTATTTTCTCGTTTATTCTGCGTCTGATTCAAATTTTAAGCCACATACGATCAAAGGTTTTTGTCGTTAATCACTGCTTGACTCTCCTTTGGTAAGTCTTCATTAAAACCGTTTAGACTTCTTAGGATTGTCTGAGTAGGGGGATTCAAGCATGACAAAGCTGGTAATATAGTATCTACACACGTTCGGCTAAAAACAGTTACCTCGAGCGTAATCTTACTTCGGCTTCGCTTTGATCTGCGTGCAGGTCGAAGTAATTTGAATGATCGCAGGATAACATCATTCCCAACGACTGAGTCGTCCAGCTGTCGAACACACACATCTTAGAAGACCACCACTTGTTTTTTCAAACTGTAATGAGGTTTACGTACTCCCAACATTGCGTCATTTATACCGGACGATAGCAAGCGAAGAGACCTTGAACTAAAATGGCTATTTAAAGTTGCCAGTCCCACGAAATGACCCTACTGTTATACGTGTGTATGCGACTTCTTTCTTTTCACGACTTTCCCAAATCGGCTTAAGCAACATTCGTGCCGGTTTCATAATCTTTAATTTTTTTGATAGCATGTAATAGCGTAAGTTAGGATTGTGATGAAAAGTAAGCGGCAGAACGACATAGGAAAGTTAGTATAAAGTCGCTCACGATTGAGCATGCAAGAAGGGGGAATCGCACCCTTTGCCAGAGTGCGCTACTTCCATAGATTCAGTCGCTATGAGTCTTTAACGAACTGTATCTTATTTTCAGCTTAACGAAAGCATGGTGCAATATAGATAATCTTTTTTGTACATAATTAAAGTTAAATAATGTAAACAAATAGATAAACTCTCCACTTGGGCTTGTGGTACGATTTTGGCGCATTTTTCATCCGTCTCGTTTTGAGTATACCCGTTATAGTGCAATTTTTATCATTATGGTAACGCGCTGTATTCATTTTTTCGCCAGCACTCCTGTGGAGTTTTTATCGTTCGAAATATCCGAGTCGATCGTTGACATAGGTACTACGAATATTGCTTTCATCTTTTACCTCGCTGAATTAGGTCAACTGTGTCGTCTGTGTGCTACATTGATTGCTTCGTCAGCGTTTTATCAACGTTATTCGAGCAACGAGTGATCCTCGACGGATTTCGAGAAATCTAGCCGACATGTTCAAAGGCAGAGTAATGAGGTATTACAGTGAAGGGTGGCAATCAGCATCACTGAACATGTCGTCATAGTGAAAACGAAGATTAGACATGATGATTATGACAAGCAGTTTATGAAAAAGGAAGACCAGTTTTATAGGTCTATTGAAGAAGCCCCAACGAGGTCCTCTTTGGCATTTTTCTCAAGCGATGCTAAGAAGTGACTTTGCAAATATACTCACAAAGGAAGGTAGCTAAGAGTCGATTTCAAAATATGTATACTTAGTTCACTGGAGCTAAGTTGATCCTAGTATAATCAGATATGCTGAGACTAGATTGACAAATAATTGTTGTCATGTTACAATAGCAATATAATTACCTACTATTTTCAAAAACAAGCGAGGTGATCTTAGGCAGTAGTCTAGACAACTCAATTTTCGACCAAATTCGAACGGGGGTTATGAATATGCCATCGTTCCCTTACCTCGACTTGTTTGGGTTGAATCGCTACCCTAACAACTACATGGAACATTGTTACAAGGGCTAATTAATGTTTTATTTTTCTTTACGAACTTTCAGCCTGGGAGCGTTTCATCGCTTTCGGCTGTGGAGTTTTTAAAAGCAACTACGGAAGCCGTGAAATGCACGCCCTCGAATTTGTAGCCACCGTATGTCGGTACATGCTAGATATTCTCTTTTCGTAAAAGACATTTTGTTCTTTTTCCAAACTAAACCTTTACCAATTGAATGCCTAAAGTCATGATGGTTTTTCTTGTTGTACAGTTTCTTATGAGAGAGGTTTTTAAAAAAACATTTGGCGTCGACGTCGAAATTACACAGAAAATCTGATGTCTGTCATCTAAACGACAGATGGAAGCCAGCTAGTGAAAACGTCTACAAATAAAATAATGAAATTGTAATGTTTGTGATAAAAGTACAAAAAAATTGCGTGTCTTGCTCTAGTCGTATTCGATGTTTCGTACCATAGCATTATGCCATTTTCACTACTCAGATTATTATTATCACTTCAGATCCGACCAGCCTATACAGCTCCAGCTAGAGTGACCATTTTTCTTCTTGAGTCTCCGACCGTATTTGCTCCATTCACTAATCAAAAGGAATATCCTTGAAACAGATTGTGTAAAATGTGCATCGTATCTAAACGTTTCTATGTCGTACAATTATTGCGAGTTCATCATGCTCGTGAAACTAATCAGCTGTTTTTATGGACCCAAATGCCCAACATCATAGAAGACGCCCGCAAATGTCTTATAAGTATTTGTTCGCCAATTGATTTAATCTCTCGGTTTATTCTATCTATTTCGAGAAAACTTCAGATTAAAAGATACGGCCGCAATAAATAGTTATCAATAAATAGATCTACTGGACGAACGGCATTTGCCCTTCTGGGTTGATCCTGTACGAAAAAGACACTACTGCTTGGAGATTATAATTTTATATTTCTCATTCCTTCGTGTTTTCATTGTGTTTGATCGTTTGAGTACATGTGACAAAATGCACTATATAATTGTGTGTATGCAATATAAAGTAATCACTGCTTATCTATAGAAAATGGATTAGCTCGCATGGTCTGGGCAAAGTTCGCTGAATGCAACGATTATTTCTCTGAGGCGAAAATGATTACTTTTCCTTTGCATGGGTGTAAAGAATCTTTAATATTTGAACGGCGAGATCCCTTTCCATTTGCCTCCGCTTTAACAGAAGACTGCTGCAGGAAGCGAGTACCAGTTCGGCTAATCATAGTCAGGGGTTCCTCTTGAAAAGCCGCAACTCACACGATACTAGCAGTATTGAAAAATGCTTAATAATCAAATATAGCCTGAAAATAAAGATTTTTATACAATTTCATAAGTAAAAGTTTCACTTTTTGTGCACCTTATTGAAGCATTAGCTTAAATAAAAAAAATACCAATAACTAACTAAAACCACTTCAAGCATCCTTGCTTCCGTTATAACTACATGAAATCTCTGCGCTGTTTGATTTACTCGCGAAAAGCCAGAAAGACATCTGCGAGGCCAAAGTAGTGTATTTTAAAGGTCAAACTGTTTCTGGTTCTCCGACTATACAATCACATATTCTGAGGCGTGCGGCATTTATGTATGAAATTAAGCGCCTTTATTCACACGAATTAATGGGACTTAAAAACGTAAATAACGTCTCCGTATTTCAAAGGCATATTACCCCATAAACGTGCGAAATAGAAGTGCATTTGAAGGACAAAGGAGATTAACAAGGTTCGGTTAGCTCAGAATTGATAGGTTCCCTTTCTGGCCATTATGACCGGGTTCAAATACGACCTGTTACGGTTACGGTCGGAAAGTTGCCTAGGAAAGTGGTAGTGTTATGTGTAGATTCTAAGTTGAATGAAAAAATTAGTACACTTAGAACTTGGGGGGGCTGTAAGAAACTGATAGTAAACTGGCAAGTTATGGATGCAGGTTGCTTCGACGATAGAACCTTCATTACATGTTCAAATGTTTACCTTCAGTACAGGTGGTTCCATTAAAGGATGGTCGTTCTAAGGACAAAGCAAAAAAGGAGATGCGTCCAATTAGAAAAAAATGACGTCACGGAAAGTGTATTAGTAAACGCAGTGAAGAAAGTGGTACTACTATCAAGCTGATAGATAAAAAAGAATGTTATTATTTAACCTAGCTAATTATAGTGGTTTTCGTTAGCAACATGCATAGTGTCACAAGGTTGATGCGTGCAAATTTACTTCAGATACAGGAGGTGCACTTCAAGGTGAAATGAATCTTACCATGTAAACTCCACACTAAACACACGCTAAGTTATAAAAAGACAGGTCGCGGACCCTGTGAGTATTAAGGTATTATGTAGATTTTTCAGATAACTCCAAAAGTCAACTTTCTTTTTAACTAGAGAACCCGTTTCTACAGTCCGCATGAACATTCGAACACTTCACTAATCGAATCAGTATTTGCTAGCATAAATTAGATATAGTTCAAATTATGCCCATCCTGAACAACGTGAGATACAAACGACACCAGATTAGAAACTAGAATGGCTGTTATAAAACCCATTATATTTTAGTCCTCCGGCTGCTTGGCTTACTATAAACCAAATGAAAGTACACGCAGAATTCATTATTACGTTATTTATTGTTTTGTTAGCTGATTATAAGACACAGATGAACTTACTTCACATCATTGTCGTCAGATTGAAGTTTCATCAAAAGAAGGCATATTATATTAAACGTCTAAATCTAAACGTGCTTATTTTTTCACTTGCTACGCGTTCTGGGCTTTAATTTAAAAATATCCATGCGCTGTTTCCAGAACTAAACGTGTATCTTAATAGAATTCTGCTTGTGTTTCATATCATCGAGTTCGTCAATGCAACATTTATAACAACTTACCACATAGGTATAATAGTTACTATTAACAGTGCTATATAGCAACCTAATAACGGTCATGCCCAGATAACGCAGGCAAGAAAAACTGATGAGACGAACATTTCGTTATGGGCAAGATCCCCCCCCGAGTGGTCGAATACAAATGGAATATCAGCGAAAAATGTCCCTGAGCCTTCAAAGGCTACAACCTAGCGAAGTATTTTTGTTGTTTTTCATTAACAAAATCAGCAGTAAAAAGCCTCAACCATAATACACCAGTATATACAACACAGCATAGCAACAATTGTCCGCACAGCTGCAAACGACAACTAACATAGAGAAGCACCGCTGAGCACTTAACCAGTGGCCCAAGTTCATGCCCGATGCACAGACACGGCTTGAGTCCATTCCATTAAGTTCAGACGTCTGGGCCAATCAAGTCTAGTCGACAGAGACATACTATATACATAGAGAGAGTGTCATAAACGCATTTTCTTCCAATAACATACACGAGAATGTTCACTCATTGGGGGGCGATAGCCGAGCTTATGGAATATCCAAGACATTGGGACTGTTCCGAACGACGGAGCTAGCAAGAGCTCAATGATCTAGACAACGGCACCGCAGGAATGCTGCTGCTGGCAGACTATGTAATTACCTAAAAGTATTTCTAGTTTTGAATCACGACTGAGGATTAGATGCAGGGCTGCATAAAGTCCTTTTACCCGGCACTGGATAGGCGCGGGCGGTTCACACGACTGGTTCCTCTCATTCGCACATAGATTGATTCTGCCATCGCCAGACCATGACCTACTTTGGCTTGAAATATAAGCAATCGAACCCAATTGCTTTGCATTTATTGTAGGTCAGCCTATGAATACCGGCACATGAGTAGTACAACAGATAGCAACAATGGGTATGGCATCGGTGGCTAAAGGAGGAGGGAGGTCGTTGTAGCACGAAAATCTCTCTCCGAAATGTGCGTGCACGTTTTCGCTGTGTATGCGTACACGAGACGTACATTGATAAAATAATTCACTCTGTCTGTTTATAAATGTGCTCTGCTTAAGCGATTGAAAATGGTTTTTTTTGCAGTGACGGAGTCCCGGTAAGTGATAACGCTGTCCTTAGATTTAATCTTACCGTTTCGCTTAAAAATAGTCATTAATCCGTCCTACATTTTAAAATTGTTCGACTTAAATAGCGCTGAGACAGTAAAGTTGAACGCATCCACTTAGAGAAAACATTATATAGATAATGTGCAATGACTTTTATAGTAAATAACACAATGCGTACTGGAGCATAGAGCGGCGGCATTACGACGGCCAGAGCATCTAACCTACTTTAAAAAAAGTAGCTTTTTCTGTACAGTTCGTTACCTATCGCAAACGATGGCCAACTCATTGCTGCATTCATTGAAATAAGCTACTAAAATCGAAAGCATAAGGGCATAATTTTGCTACCACTAAAGGTGTCGGTGCGGATTACAAGGTAGGTGTGTCCTTGGCACCCAAGATACCCTGGACATCCGCTGGCAAAGCAACATTAAGGAGGGATTTTTCAAGGGATCTCAAAACAGAGGCAAAGTGCGACGAGGATCAAAAGGAAAAATCATGCGGGAGTTCGAGTTAAAGGGGGGGTCGTAATAGTGCAACAAATGTTGTTGCAGAGAGCATCGTTCGCAGAAATGGAAGCTAATTCTGCAAGGCATTAGATACACATGTTCTATTCCAGCTAATCCGTCTTCTAATTCCTGTACCGTATAAGGTCTATTATCATTTTTATATTCGACCTTGAAATAGATCACCTCGCAATGAGTATTTGGCTTGTGCGTCCTAAAAAGAATGATTGTCTCCACGTCGCTGCGTAACTTATTGCACCTTTTTAGATGACAACCGAAAGATCTAAAAATGCTGCTACACGAAAAGACCAGCACTAGAAGGACAAAATTCAAGTCTCAAAACTTGGTATTGATCAAGGTATTGGCGATTTTTCGGAACCTTATTATATCAATCTTTGTCACCTTTTTCTCTCTTTTCTAATCTCATATTCTATAAGCATCTAAGGTTGCGACTCTACGAAGGTCTTTAGCGATATGTTGTGAGAATCATTGAGTGAGGTTGCAGTGTGCTCCTTCAAAACTGGGCGAAAAAGCTGGCCGTTGAAGGTTGTTTTCCCCGCAGATTTTGTTTTTTGTCAAAAACACTAACCTCTTTCGTGTTACGCTAGCTTCGTAGCCAGTACTAGATGCAAGGAAGGCATATATAATATTCGCATATATAATATAGGACACATCTTTCTGCACAAAGTTTGCAGGAAAGCACAGACAAGGCAGACGATGAATTAATCACTGTTACACATGACTATTTACATATAATGCTCGGCTGACGATATAATTCCCAGCTGACAATTAATTATACACAACCGCATATAAAGGACGCAAGTGAAACCACAATGATTTTATGCCCTTGTTAGTTCATTGAAGAGTGTGACAGTAATCTGCACAGTGGGCATGTTTAGGAATTAAACAACAACACTCATATTGTAAGTCATCGAAGTTCAAACTTATTCTAGGTATACATATATTTATATAGAACAAACAATCTAATGCAAGAGCGTGGTGCAACAAAACGTCCCTTCGCTACGCTGAACATGTAATGACTTCTAGAAAGCTTTTGCTATCTAGTGTCGCTTAGCATAGTACCTCGTCCAGTAACGTAGGCGATTTGATAATGTAGGCCTTGTTTACTAAAATGATTCTTTCCCTACTTATAATACTCTAAATATATGTATAATACTGTATGTAGCGTAATACCGTATAAGTGATGGGCACTTACGTGCAGAGGCTCTATGCACGTCTTAGCGTTGCTGATGAGTTGCTCAAGCAGAATTGAAAGAGAAATTTCTAACCTGTATCTAGAATTCCGATTTCAAACCTCCCGCTACATACCGGTTTGTGCCATTCCACACGAAAAAGTTCTGAAATTCAGCCGATTCTGCGATCGCCTGATCACTAGTTAACCCTTATGTTTTGAGGAACATCTGCTCGTCTAGAAAGGAGGCGTGCTCGCTTGCCATCACGCTGTCTGCTTGTAGTAACTCATTGCAGTATCAGATTCGATGACGCCAGAAAAAGAAGGTCGATCACGTAAACGATGATACGTTTGTATCGATAGACTGATTTTGATTTCGTACAGGTCTCGTAAGGTTGTTAACACATAGTACGTATGTAGCAGCATACCTTCGCGGGTGCCGAATGTAGTTGTCGGTGTGGGCAGCTCCATTCTGTGCACGTCGTCCTGTGCAGAGCTATCCTATCGACAGATACAAAATTGACAGCGGCGATCCACGATCACGATTGACGATCATGGAAATGTTCTTAATAACAGAGGGTCTACGTGTGTTCATTATTTTCCATCCAGAGGAAAAGATATGGGGAAAGGAGAGAAATATGTGAGCGAACGTAACTTAACCACATCAGTCTGGGTTAGGGATAGATCGACAAATCGACTTCTTCGCCTACGTAACTCAGTCATCAAGATTATGCGTCTTTGAAGGCATTGTTGAAGGCATAAGTATATAATAAAATACAAATAAGCAATTGAATCTAGTCCACAATCAGCGCTCTAATTACAAAACCCACATCTGTGCGCAATGTTCATAAACTGAATGAGGCCATGCTGCCAAGTGATCTCTTCTTCGGTTTCGTCTTCATAAGCGAACGACTCTCCCGAGAAGCTGCCGCTGGCATTAGCATCCGACCAGCTACAACTGAGTCCATAGCTCACTGTTCTACCGGACAGTCATGTTAGAACCAGGATGCCGTGCTCGCTTGGCTAAGCTATTTTTGCATATCAAACAAAGCGCACTCATGTTTCATCAATGTAGTAGGTTAGGTTTCTATGAAAAGTTCTACATTCCGTCCAAATGAGATCTGAGAGAATTGGCATACACTTGTCGAGAGATCAACATGTATCGAAGTAAAGAAGTGCTATTGAATACATCTTTAGATACTTATTAGGTCAGCTAAAGAAACATCGAAAAATGAACAAGTGCTAAGTTTAACGTTATACAGAAGAAATAACTATCAGTTATTTCTCTGTATAACGTTCTGGGCTGTTCTCAGTTTGATCAGGTCACTCAGGTCGCTTTGGATAAAAGCAGTCATCGCGACACAGGACAGAGATGCATTACAAGCATGTTTCACAGATTTCGCGAAAAGAAAGCTAACTAACTGATGCACTCTATTGTATTAATTGAAACCTAAAATGTCGACAACTGTTTGATGAATATGAACGCAAAAGCCTTATTTTCTAACTTTTGCAGCTCTACATAGTTATACATGCTATCTCACTGAGCGCCATAGTGTGTCTCTGTGTTCTGGCCTTTTTTACGAGGGCAGATAAATGCCCCAAACAAATAGAAGACGGGAACTAAAGGTTGTCGCACTGGCGACTAGCCCAACGGGGAGTTGTAAATTTTAATACCTATTTATATATAATCCCGACAACGTAATAGCACGTAGAGCATCTCTCTGTGTTGTGCGAACGAAAGCACCCGCTTCCCTGGACTATTTGGCTTAAACTTTAAAACGATATTGATCTGGTGGTCTCCTTTGACAACGCGCTCGGCGACCTGGCATTAGTCATCGCGAAAACACGGTGTATTTTATTGAATTATTGAAAAACTCATTTTTAGGTTCGGCGCAGTGTTGCGATGATCTGAGAGTTATCGCCGCAGATATAATACCTACACAGCTGCGCTAACAGTATCCATATAGGTATAATTAGTAATTGTGGATATTTAGTCTGCAAGAATTAATTTTTATCTCCCCTCATATGCTAGTTCGGTTCATCTAATCCAAGCTATTCGGCTCGAACGACCTTAGCCGCTACTTGCTTTTATCAGTGTATATAATAATTCAGTTACTATTAATACCTGTTGGCACGATCTGTCCTGTGAATAGTCTACTTTACATCAGAGCATCGTTGCTCCGGTATTATTCAGATCTTCGCCAAATGAGAAGATCCATTGCAAATGGCATGGTAGTGTGAATATTATATAGTTCAGTTCCAGAACAAATCTGTATTGCCCCATTTACGGTAGCGGGCTCCCACTATGAAATCGCAACTGGGCTGCCATCAAACGAGTAGCAGAAATAGAAGATAGTCTATCGAAAGAGGTGTATATTAAATTATAAACTTCTTAATGCAACTATAGCACCATTTTGTTCGTGTGTCTACCTACCATTGAAAATAATGTATTTTAACGTTTACGGATCAGATTTTTTCATCATGAGTGAGACATACGTCCATGAATTTAGTGAAAATAGCCACTTAATTCAAGTAGACATTTATTAGCTCGGATCAAGCAGATGTCTAGTATTTAATATAATACCATATCGTGTTTTGTCAGAATACGACAAGGTCCTGAGCCTTATTTCTTTCGATACGGTTAGCCGCGCTGTCTCTCGATCCGGTGCAATTGCACGTATATACGTTTAAAATCATTTGAAATCAACGAAATACCCATGAAATCAGTCTTCGCCTTCATGTTTGCCTGAAACAATGCTTGCTTTTCGTCTTAAAGAAGTACTCTGCTATCAAAGTGCATACTATTCGTTAAATTTAAATACTAAGCTTAGTTTCTGATGGCAAACAACGACTTAGTTAAGAGCCGAGTGCATAAGTCATAAGGTATGTTATTAGAAAAAGAAAGACCGTAATGGACTTTCAGTAATTAAGAGGGGTATCTAATATTTTACATGATAGGTATAACCTATTAGGCCCACAACAAGTTACGGCCTCTTCCACCTCTCTCACAAAAGACTATTTTTTCCGTATCTCTTTGGTCTTGGCTACGACAAACTGTGTCTACATATGTACAGGCACCGCAGCCTATTATAGGTGCATTTAGCAGTTTAGGGGAGCAGAGGTTACATCTAGCATGTATCGTCAATATGATAATACAGCTCCAATCAGTATTACATGACTAAAGGCGTCTTCAGTGGCTGAAATGCATTAAAAGGCGGAGCGGGCGTTAGAACATACTGTTTGTGCTTGCTAACTGCATAGATATATGTATAGACAGGTAGCATCCCGTTGTACTTATATGTCGCAGTTAAACAACTTTACTCTAGAAGGACATTGACTTTTTAGTGAGAATCGTGCTAATTCCTTTTGGCGTTTCAGTCACTTGCTTCCACCATACTAAGTTGATGTCATCCGTAAGTACGCAGGAGTATGCGCATGCGCCCCTGTTAACAGTAATGGCGGTCGTAGTAGTTGCAACAGTACGTTCTAACAATGTCACGGAGTAACATCGTCAGCGGGACTCGCCCTTCACTTCAGTTTAGCAGTGGCATGAGACAACTTGCCGCGCAATCTGTTTCAGTTTATCTGCCCGCCATTTGCAATCGACTTCTCTCAAACGGTTTCCTGCCGGAACGCTTCCAGCTTCCCTAAGCGTACAGATGTTTGGCTTTTATACGGGCCGATCATTGCTAAGGAGCGTACGCTTAATAATTTGTTGAGTTGAACTATTCATCGGCCAATTATCTCTGTACAAATATATTACTGATCGTAGCTAAACTGCCACGTTTTTCAGTGGACCCAATACCGTTATGGTTGCTTTTTCGGAGACGACGCAATTCGGATAAGAAGGAAAACCTCACTAGATGAAGTCGTGCATACACGCTATTCAAAAAGCGAGACTGACTTTTGCAGGTGTGCTGATTCCGGCCTTTCGGACCTGTAATTTGGAAAACGAGCTCCCTGTGTAAAAAGGAAATTGTTTACTTAGTTATAATAAAAAATCTAGCTTATTTGTTTACGGTATCAAAGGTTTTAGTCAACCTACCACAGGTTAAAATGAATGTTGGAGTAAATAGCACGCTTTCGTACTTGTCTTCTATTTTATAGTCAAGGAGCACTTAGAGCGTCCTTATTTTGGTGCAAAAGGATTCGAAGGATATATTCTGAATGTGACGATCGGCGATCAATCACATAATCAGAGCTTTTGCAATTAATGAAGCTTCAATTCTTGTGGGAAACGGCGGGGTAATGAAGCATATTTCACTATCATCCTTATAGTTAGACACAACTTTTTACCTACTTCCTGCGTAATTGTATTTTATAGTACAACGACAAAGGTAGCTGTCGTTCTATCTATCGTTAATAAGTTTGTTAGCGACGACCTCATGGATAATACGTAAAGCTGTAGGCCTATATATCTTTTTAAATCATCGTTGCTTTATCTAAAATCTATTATCTCTTTCCAAGCTATACTACGCACCATGCCACAGACATCTATTGACTACAAATTGGCTATGAGGAATCCAAATTTCTGAGTATGATTCATTGGCACCTTGCCAAAATCTGTGTTGAAACATTTATTAAGGTAAGCATATTTTGTGAATAGTAATTACAGCTGAACGGCGCAGACCTTCAAAAACGAGGAGCACCTTTTGCTCTAGTTGGTCCCTAATCCTAATTTAATTATTTACTGTCGGCTTTCCTTTTATTATTCAACCTTAACGGCCTTGTTTCAGCCCTTAGCCACTTATGTAATCCTGACGATTTCTCATCATCTAGCCTGCTTTACCAATGGCTTGCTATAGGACGGTGTCAATATATAGTGCTAGTCGCTCCATCTTGTTTTAAGTGTACTTACTACTGTTATTTGCCTATCGCAATCGCGTGCTACAGATGCAGAGCTTATTTTCATCGATGTCATTTTATGGAACGGTGCGAATCGACGAGTGTCTGTTTATCTGTCTGTTGGCTTGTCCACCTATCTATTTGGTTTGTCCGCATATACGCGTCAACGTCTGTCGGCCAATCGTCTGTGAACGGTTGTCTGCGTTTGCGTGAGCGTGATCTTCTCTTTTCTCCCCCTTTTTATTCTTTTCGTTCTTGTGCTTCGTTGTCGTTGCTGGTCTTTTTCTCCGTGTTCCGACACGCAGACTTTTTCTTCAGAATCCTCCCTCGTGGCGAACCGCCTCACCGAGGCGCCCCCTGCCGCTATCGGCGAAGCGGCTGACGTTGCTGCGCCGCGGGGACGGCCTACGTATAAAACGACGCCGCGCGCCCAATCCGGCTCGATCGACCCCAGGCTATCACACGACGGCTACGGCTGAAGCCTTCGTCAGACCAACTGACACATAAAGATCAAGTAATCGAAGTTCTTCCACCGAGCCTGCGGCCGCCAACCAAGGTGCGAACGAAAGTAAAGTAACTAATGAAATAACGAAGGCCGGGGGAGGCTCGCCATGTAATCAGGAAACAACTACACTGGTCTACATACACACTAATGTAGCTTTGGTTGTGGCTGTCGCTTTGGCCATCTCTCGCTTCTCTCACCATCCGCACTTCTGCGCCGCGACCACGAAATACCCGTAATCAAGTGCTACAGGCATCCACTTCATTGTGATGGCAGGACTCTGCAAAGTTTTATAATTGTAAGCTTCTGAATCCGCGTCTCGACGATTCTCCCAAATTGGATAGCCCCTTAGAGCAAGACCGGGGCGGAAGACCAGCGAAGAGGCTAAGCGTGAAACGGTGTTCTTTGTGCATTTGTCTCGAGTGTGCGTCAGTGTAAGGGCTCAACAGTGCTGGTGGTGTGAAAGCGTCAAATGGGCGCTTTCGTGTGAATGAGTGAACGTGTGCACCTAGAGAGAAAAAAGAGCAAAAAAAATTTAAAAAAAACGCCGACATCGTTTACCTGACTAGACAACAAAACGGTTTTCCGTAAGCACATCGTATCACACAGTTTTGCTACATCAACCGCTGATCTTTTTTGACCATTGTTTCGCGTCTATAGTCGGCTTCGCACTTTCAGGCCGGGCAACATCACGGTCAAGGTGTGTCGCTTTGTACCTCTGGCTAGATTTACTCTTCCCAAAGCTTATTAACTACGCAAAACGTGACAGACTTCTGCCCTATTTCCTAATCACAAAGTACGATACAAAATACTCGCACGCAAATAGCTGCCACCCGAAATCCCTACAGAACTCTATACATAGACTTTTAGTCTTGCATCCCAACAATTATTACGTCTCGCCTGCCGTCCAAGTTGACAAGTGGCCGAAAACGTGTCAAGAAAACGATAGAAAAAAAGAAAACTCAAAAATAGAATCTTCTTCTTACCGAAGTTAGTGTAATTTGCCTTTAGTGTGACAAGATTTGAAATTTTAGCCAGAAATAAAAACAGGCAGACGGGCTATTATTATTTCGATCTGTTCACGGCCGCAAAGGCTCATAATCAGGGACCAGATGAGCCAAATTGAGTTCATCTGCATCCAGTTTGGCTATAAGAAACGATACGTATTTCTTAAAATTCTATGCCCTCACAGTCAACTATCAAACAAAACACATTGCAAGCCTATACGATATCCCGAACGATCCGATCTATTGTCTTAATGTTTGTAGAACAAATAGTTAGAGTCTGATTCTTCAGCTTGACCGGATTTATAGGCAAAACTAATAAGGCAGCCTGGGCTTCGATAACCGTTAAGTGCACCTGTCTGCAATCAGATCTCGTGACTCTAAGACGTTCTATTCATCTTCTCCTAGGTAGTATCTGCCAGAATAATCCTGATCAGTCACAGTTGAAAATAACACACAGCTAAAAGATAGGTAGTTCGGCGGATCGAACATTACACACGAAGACTAAAAAATAAATCGTTACCTACAATATTTAGTTATTTAAACTACCCATTGCTCGAGTGATTAGCTTGGATAAAATCGATCTTGGAATGAAAAGAAGTACGCAACTAACAGCTTAAATTCTATCGAACTTCCTAGTTACTTGGGTCACGTTGATCCTAAACGGTGTAAAATGTTTCGGTTAGAAACCACTACAGTAATTGGCTTGTTTGGCCGTACAATTTATGTTTCTAACGCAGCATATGGTGCTCGCGGGACAGAGTTGCCATTCAAACTAAAAACCTCTGAAGCAGCCTAACCAATTCTGATACAGATCCCATATTTCGATGCTAACCCGTACAATAACAGTGCATAAAATTCGACGCATCTGCTGGCGTTGATTATTTAGTAACAGTCAGTGATATGTCTGAAAGCAACTTTTATTAAACTAACACAGTTCTTTCACCATAGTTATATTATGTTAAATAACATAGTGTTTCCTAATGATCAAAAAAGCTATCTGAAACGATTTTCCACGTAGAAAACAATCCGCTTGATAGAACTGTCAGTGGAACGAGGTCTTCTTCCGACCCCTAACGCTACACGGTGCGTTGTCTAGCAAAATGCAGCGCAGCATCATCCTTGAGCTTAGCTATTGCTGCGAAAGGGGTATCAATTTTACGGTAAATGATCTCTTAAGTCTTAAACACTCGTACCTAATGACTGTTTCTATTATATTGAACGATATTCTTCTTCGTTCGTTTAAAAAAACTTTTCACTCTGCATTGCGCTATTGTTTTTTTTTTTTTACCTCATCACCTTTTGTCGTTTTTCGGAGTATAATAATTACATAAGTGCCTGTCGGCTGCTCAGCATCGAGGTCTAACTTTTACCAGATTTTTGTATAAGCGAATCTGCCTCCGGCCACAGATTTGCAATCAAAGTCTCAACGTCCCCGCATTACTGTGTCGCTATAAGCTGTTGCTGTTGTTATCGTCGTCGATACAGCCGTCGCTACTCGCGCGCTGTGGACTGACGCCTTTCCGGAAGCATCTGGCAACCGCGGGATCATGGTTATCGTGTTTGTCAGCTCTGTAAGCTGGTCGCCTATTACCACCCCTGCTACTCTACTACTACCACTGCTGCCAGTTTAGCGGCCCCGACAACTGCTTCGGCGGGTAGCAGAGGGAAGGGGCTGAGGGACAAAATTCCCCACGGTCGACCGCACGGGACAGTCGTATACTACCAGGTTAACGTTGCGGCACCGTCGGGCAAATGTGGGTTCAATCGAATTCGACCCGCGCGACGTTGTTTCAAGCGCCACAGCCACCATCACAGCACAGCTTGCAGCTACTGCCAGCATCTCTATACGGATAATGCCATTGTTCAATCGTAACGTTCGCGCAACGGTGGCCGAGTGGATCAGCTGTATCCGTGGCACCATGGGCAACATCAGCCAGCGGCCGCTTGAAAGAAAGTGGCCACGGCAGCGGCAGTACAAGAGCCAGCCACGATTCGCACCCGTTGCTGACGCTGCTGTTGCCGGTGTTGTTACGACCGTTATAGCTGATGAGGATTAAGCTGATGATAAGAGTGATGGTGGCAAGCTGCATCTGCCGCTATTGAAGCGAGTAGTGTAGACTGCAGGCAATGCGCGACTGGGCGAAGGAACACAGCCGTCATTTGCTTTGTTGGCTTAAAACCCCTTGTGACCGTCTGGAACGACTATCGAAGCGTCGGGCCTATTGAGGCTAGTCAGCTGGCTGGTAGCGGACAGCAGGGAATTTTGGGGGCGGTAGCCACAGCAAAGTGAAGACAAAGATGCTGCTGTTGTTATTTCTCCTTTCCTCTCGTGACTTTGGCCACCAAATCAAAGTGATTTGGTGGCTAAGCAAGCAACAATGGCAGCAAAGCAAAGGCCAAAAGGCAATCGAACGACGGCCGAGGGCGAGTGAACCAGCTAGCTATCGACGAACGCCAGTCGGTCAGGCAGCGACACAAACCGAAAATGGAGAAGAATATGTAAAATATATAGTAACTGTTGTTGGTTGCTATCAGTAGTAAGTAGCTTCTGCTTCTTCTTTTTCGCTTTTTTCATCTTGGATTAATGGTATCTGCGGCTGGTCGGGGTTTTGGTGGATTTGGTAGCGTTGCCGATGCGACAGTCCGCGCCATCGTTCGTCGTCGACACTACGTAAGGCGGGCTAGCATAAAATGTCGCGTTGTTTTCCGCTAGGAGCGGAAAAGCGAACGTTGGGCCGTAACAGCGTCATCTATCGCCTGTTTCTCTCTACCGCTGTGGGTTTCTTGTTTGGCTGGGCGTCTCTAGGGGGCGTCTATGTGAATTTGGCGCGCCCGCCATAGGGAAATGATACCGCCAATGGCGGCACCAACGAGCCCAAAACGGCCGCCACCCAGTATTGAGGCCGACGCAAGGCATCCGCGTAGGTTTTCGTGTTCGCCTGGCTTGCCGAGTCATGATTTTTATTAGCGATCGACAGGAACAACAGCGGCTGTCATGTTAGTTTTTGTTTTTCGTTTTTCTTATCTATTTTATTTTCTTTCGTCGTTGCCTTTGGCGGCCATCTTTCTTCCTGCTACGCTTGGCTGATCCCTCGACCTCCCCTTTGTGCGCCACGGCCTCTTCAGAGGCTCACGTTTCGAACTGCGCTCCAAAGCGACGCTAGCGCTACGATCCTACGCCGCCAGTGTATTGTCATAGAAAAGAGAAGCGAGACGACAAGAAAACTGTGGGATACGATTGCTTTGAACCAGTTAAAACGCCAATTTTTCTACCAGCGCTTTTTTGTCGAATTGTCTTAGTAGCAGTAGTAAGGGCAGCCATATTGAAAACGTCTAACATCTCATATTACGTTGGTTACCGTTTGCTCGTTAGCTTCGGCTTATTAGTGTTACAGTTAGATCAACCGGACGGCAAAATAGCCCCTCTCCCAATCTATAATAGTAGCCGGGCGTTAAAGACTATTTTTTGGCCTGATTTGTTTACGATTAATTATTTTTTGTTAGACTGCATCTCGTTAGATTCGTTGTGGCCTCTTAGCGATTTCCCGAATACCATTAGATATATTTGTAGAGGATTTAGGGGCACTCCGCAGAAAAACTATTAAACGGTTTTTGAGTGAATTGAGTTGTTGTTGGCCGGCTCGATGTTTATGCCGGTTCGAAGAGACATACGAGAAAAACATAAATGATATTAACAACATTACGCTAAAAAGCTTGCGACCATTGTTCAACTGATTTCGTCGCTGGTTGCCACTGGCCACGGACAACAAGCCAGCCCAGCCTATGCGGTTCCTTCGCATTTCAAAGCTGACAACTGATGTCACCACTTTTTTTCATCGGCAAAATACTCGTGTCAATTCCAATGAGCACGCGTTATTGAACGCAGAAGCTATCATTTGGTCAAGGTCAACGTCGAATCAGAACAACTAAAAGGATAGCAATAACTGGCAGCCTCAGCGGCGTACAGCCCTCAAAGCATATTTTTTTTTACTGTCGAGGTATCGTCAATGTGAAATAGATATTTTAAAATATGTCCTCCCCCGCCAAATTTTTATCATTGACTAATCCATAGCTCGAATGTTTGTTTCTGATTCAGATAAACCAACGGAGCTACTATGTGAACGTTTCAAGTTAATTTCAAAACAAAAAGCAAATATTTTCCCTTCATTGCGTAGATAATCACGCTTCAGACAGACACTCATAGTCACAATGAGCAACCAGGTAAGACGTGACTCAAACGAGAAATAGATAGATGAATTGTTTGTACCCGCTTTAAGTTTCAGGATATGAATAAGAATATTATCACCTGTTTTTTTTGTCTTCGACTGTCTGAGCGGCACTTTTGTAGCTGTTACCTATGTCCCTACTTAATCCATTTTACTACGCCAATGAAAGGCTGTGGAAGACGGGGGTAGAGGGCCCAGTGGAGGAAGAGAACATCTTAAATATGTGCAATTAAACAAATCGCCGGCTCGCGTCTCCTTTTATATTCGCTCGGAATGCTGCCAATTAAAAAGCAAGCCAATCGAAGCGCTAAACTTGTTTTTCTAACAAATCCCCCCGTCACCCTCCCTTTGTCCGTCCTCATCAAGCAACTTCGCCGCCAAGAACTACTACTGGACGCGACGGTGGCGAATTTTTTCGAACTTCCTCGCTCCGTAGCTGCATCGTCAGTTTTTCCTGGCTGTTTGGCGCGCGATTGACATGGGTTCCGCTATTCGATGCCATCGAATAGCCGATAGACCAAACATAAATCAGTGAGTTTGACTGTGGAAGGTGCGTGTAGTATATAGTTCGCGACGAAACAGCGAGGCGTCGTTGAACCCCCTCATGGGTGCTACGAGTTCTGGTTGCGAGGGATCAATTCCTCTGTAAATCTATAGGTTGTTCTATAGCCCTATTGTAGTATGCTCTTTTACCGGGCGCTTGTAGTTAGCGATCGGCAGTCGGCAGTCGGCAGTTCGTCCAACGATGAATTTGTTGGCTAGCGTCCCATATCCATATTGGTCGAGTAAAAACATTTAATGAAATTGATCTGCACACCGATTGTTCTTTGTAAAGTAACGTTCAATCACCTGGCCTTTTATATTATAATTAAATACGTTCACTATATGTAAGGACAATCCGTCTTGTGGAAACATCGTACAGACGCAATTACGAATACGTATCTACAATTAAAGACTCTACTGTACTCGTTACTGATGGGAATGAATTCTGAAATCGGCTATCGCTATCAGTGGCATTGTACAGGCTACAAATACATACTATTTATTATTATAGAGAAAGTAATCCAGATAACAATTTGCATTATATTGATATGACGCTATATTTAGTAGTTATAAGAAACGAAAGCATCGGCGTGAATATCGTACTTTTATTATTTTTCAGGCAACCATGCGAGGCGTAAATACGCTCGCCTTCCTCGTACTTCTTGGACTGGTCTTTACCTGCTGCATAAATCTTTCCCTTCAACAGCGGGGTAAGCCATGTCAGCTTACGAAATACAGATGTCACTCAGGACATCTCTGTCCATAAGAAGTTATGGTATCTGTCTGTTATTGTAGTTTTTATCAATACTATACGTAACTAGAATCAAGTCCTACACAAAGTTATACATTTACTTATCAACGCTAGTATTATCTATGTTCCTTACGATGAAGTCGTTGCAGTGAGGAGGATCGTGCCTCTAACTAATCGGAATATGCTTAAACAACACGGTTTTTATATAGCCAAGTGATTTTCATTCGTCTATTCCGATAAGAAAGCGACGGCGTCTTAGAAGCTGCCAAGAATAAACAAGAAAGATGTCGTTAAGTATAGCAGTGACCCCATTAGAGGCGGTCTGATGTTTGCTGGCTAAGCGTGTCGTTGCGTGGACAATCGTAACGAATTGGCTTCTGAGTGGGAAGCAAGAGCGTGACCGTCAAGTGAAGCCTTCAAACAATTCGGGGACGCCAAATGTGTCTCGTGCCCTGTAATTGAGCAAGGACGGCTTTTATATTTTATAATAATTATGAGTAAAGAATGGGTTGCAATAATCGGTGAAATTCGTCTTGGCTGCCTGTTTACTGTGGGTTTTTAAAGCTGATCATAATTGCCATATCGTAAAAAAATACCCATGGGAACCGGAGCTAAATGAAAAGACTATTCAACCAAAGGCAAACATTGACCATCCGCTTGGTCTTACTTAATTCAGATTTTCTTTTTTTTTGTCGTTTTCCAACACTGGTAGTATAACGCCGAAGAACGCGGCAGGCGAACCAGGGTGGTTATTTTAGCGTGATGTACGTCACTATACGTTCTCCGTTCGTCAATATAATTAGTGCAAAAAGCGAGCAGAAAGCCATGTTTTTCAGCTTGAACCGCTTTTCAATATGTCTGTGATTGTTCGTATTGACGATCAAACTTGCATCAACCGCGACAGAACTTATAATATGCACTGGGTAAGCTATCAAGTATTCAAAATTATCATTTGCTCTACATTGCCTTACTGAAAATTGTTCGGCCATAAAGAATAGTCTAAGCGACGTGACCTTTAGATGACACCTGCTGTATCAAACCGATGCAAAGAGCGTTTACGCTACGAGATAAACGTACATAAACTTCTACTTAGTTGCAGATGGTTTTGTGAGAGTGGTTTTAATGATTGAAACTTACGGAGATCATTTAAAATGAAGCGCAGAGCAGCCTATAACCTATATTGTCGCTTACATTATCGCCGAACTTCCACTTTTCAGTTAGATCGAAATATGCTCACTGAAAGCAAGCGCCAAACCGGACATTGTTACGATCGTCGTAATGGACTTCTGGAATCAATCTACTGGCCTTAACTTAGATAGTATCTGAAGTTACTTAGTCAACCTGGTAGTCGCCTGCCAACATTTATTTAGCAGCAATCAAGTTAGTTGACAACAATGTCAGCTATACCAACTAAGGAGGATGGCAGATTCATATTAGACTCTAGGACAAATTTCAGACAAAGTTTATTTTGCCAAGTGACGCAATAAAAATGTGGCACTAAGAGCTGCTTCGCTACTGTGAAACGTCTTCTCGTCCCGTGCGAGCATCGTTCTCAACCTGTTTGAACTGTACAGCGGTCGAGTCGTAATCACAGAACTTTTAGCTTGGAACTTAACAACTTACTATGTCATTTTTTTTTCATTTAAAAAGTACGACAATGCTTATGTTATTTCGTGGTATAACAGTTACCGTATGTGAGTTTCAAAGTCCGAGAAATACTTAGCCAAGGACGGTTAGATGTGTCGGTTACAAAATTACCCTTGTCAACAAACATTTATGAATAAATGCTTTAAAGGCAATTAGAGGTTGAGTAAGTCTTGATTGCAAAGGCCGTCTTGTGTCTTAGGCACATTCAGGAAGCTCAGGGGGTTGTCTACCGTATTTGGCTGATTATGCCCATTTTCTGGGTACTGCCGTGGTTAACCAAAATATAAAAAAGCGATTGTATGTCAACGGGAAGTTCGCTCACCCGTAACAATTCGCCGACGGTTCTCAGCGAGACAATATAGTGATGCAGTATAGATGGCGCATTTGCTTCATCACGTCCAAGGCTAAATTCGAAAATATGGCATCACAGCTACATATATTTGTTGCAGTCGTTCACTGGAAGCCGCATGTACATGTAGACACTGAACAACTAACCCTGACTGATTCAAAGTGTTGCCTCTAAATTAGATTGTGTGATTCGAGATTAGAACCTAAAATAGGCCAAGAACTAGGCATACATTAACCGTGTGTTTGAGGGACACAATTACTAGATACACTGTAGTTCTATTGTCTCTTAAATGTAATAGTCAGATATTGTTAAATAAAACACCTGAAGATATCGCTCGATCCGATGCAATTTTAGGGCTTGAGTAGATATGCTAAGTTTATCCTCCAATGTCAGTCAATACACCCTCACAATGTTGGCACACTAATAGATTTTCTTTAACGTTTGTAGAGCTTTAATTTTATGATCTTTTAAGATCCTTGCGTATGGATCACTGTTCTATCAAATGAAGTCGTTTGGGTTGCTTTGTTATTAAAAGTCCGATATCAGGTGGTCGAGGAAGTACTATCCGAGCTTGTTCACTCCAGTAGGCATCTATAATTAAAGTAAGGCCATCACTGGGTGAGTGATAAACTGCTAGGAAAAGCATAAAACTATGTTGAATTGATCGAGTGCAGAATCAGTACGGCTTCTTTGCGATCTGTTTGCTATCTCCAATAATTATAGCATTTCTGCTATTCTCCTGGTAACACAACTATTTCTACTATTATAGTGGATCAACTTTATACCTGCATCGGTCGTGAGTTATCTCTGTTAATTAGCGCTGATGGTGTAGAACGTCATTATCTTCAACTCTTTTTACCTCTTCGCTCGTTCTGCGTGTAGGAGCTGCGTAAAAACGCGATCACCCACGGGAGTATTGTCGGTTTTTCTGCCGTTGGCAAAGGCTTATGATACATCTTGTCCTACCCGTTGGATTCTCACCTGAACGAATGCCCCTATTTGTCGACGAAGGGGATGGTCAGTATTATGTCTTAGGGATTAAAGTGCAAGGAAAAGTTCACTTATTTTTTAATAAAGTGAAATATTTCCCAGCATACTCATCATGCCCCACCCAAATATACGCACACCTAATCCTCTTTTATTGTGTTCACTTTCGATTTTCGCATACAGCCATCGGATATGGCGAAATCAGATGGCCGATCAGAGAAGCCACAAATAAAAGTTTCTATCTTCAAAACTTCGTGTTTACTATTGTTATTACCATTGTAATAGATACATACATGTTCCTATGCCTGTGGTGGTATTATTGGGTCAACAAAACGAAAGCGGCCAGAGGCAGCCAAAGCTTACAACTCACTAACGAGCGGAACTGAGACCTCCGTCAACTTCGAAGTTCCGGAAAGTGAGTGTTCCGTGGAAGGTTTATGCCTGTGAAGCGTAAGAAACAAATTAACAAAAGACACTCCTGTGTAATTATGCAGCTGATATCCGCGTGTGCCCTTATTCATTTGCCTTTGCTCGCTCACAGCTAAGGTGTGCGCACTTTTTAAGCAAAACGCTCCCGCAGTACGAAGCCTTATAGAAGGGTCAATGCTTTGATGCATGGGGGTTAGCAAACTGAACGGTTAATCGGCAGGCCAGATTTGAGACCCGATAAGGCAACCGTCCTTAAGAACAAGAGAAACGGGTTATGCGCGGTAGCAACGACGCCGTCCGCATCGGCTGGCTAAGCCTATTCTATGGCAATGCACAAAAGGTCCCTAACAAGCCCTTATGTCGCAACAAGGCCAAATGAATTAGTGAGCTAAAATTGTCCCTAAGGAGTGATTGCAGCATGCGGTCGAATATCGTGGCGGGCCTATAGCAAACGTATGTTATTATTTTTTTTTTTTACAAAACGACGTTTCCTCTATAAGGAATTGCATATGTTGCTATACATGTTACGCAGAGCTTTTACCGGTCAAGCAAAGTTGGCATGTTAATGCTCTTGTAGCAATGGAAAAATGTCCTGCTATACAGTCGAACGATATGGACCCTTAGTTTAGCTTCGTTATGACAGGGCTCACTGGAAAATTCTACCCCTTCTTGCTTTTTCTTTTCTGCTCTTCAACCTCGTTCTCTGTAAAAATCGCCACCACAGCGACATCTATCTGTTTAAACTACTGTTACCGTCGTCGCTAGAACGACATTAGGGCCAGTGATTGCTGGGCCGTTAGGCGTTAGTATTGGGGTTCTCTCTTCTGACTGCACGCTGTCATCGTCAATATAAAATTGATATCCTTGGTATAGTCAACATCTCATAGCCGCCGGAGCTAGAGTGGCTAATATTCGTTACAAAAAAGCACATAGCACCGTGAAGCAGACAGCGTTCGGCTGCTGCCTTCGCTTATGCGATACCTCAAATTTAACAGCGACGTCTGTAACCAATAGTCTGTTCAGGCACGAACTAGTTCAAGGTCATTATCTCCTACAAGACGACCAGCTGTGTATAGTTGTCTACGCGCGTCCACAGCAATAGGCACCGCAAAAGGGGCTACAACCCAATCGCGCATAGGCGACAGCGAACAGCCCATCAGGCCAAGCACGACAGGTTTCAGTTGTGTACACCTACGGAACGTGTTAATTTTCAGCAGCGGTAATAACAATATTTTCGCATGTCAATACATGAATTCTATCGTTCGCTGCTGACGTGGCAAAAACATTCAATGATATTCAAAGCTAGATAGGCTGCTGCTGGTTGGTTTGGCAGATAAAACAATCGAAGGATCTTCCAAGTAAATGATAGCGTATGGCACTAGATGCATCACGTACGCCGAGCGAGTGTGGACGTATTTACTTAAATGGGATGATTATATTACATTAGCGTTACGAGTTGCTGACTGTGTCTTGACAAGAAAAGCTACCTGCCAGTGCATCGATGTATAGCAACAACTATAGTTGTAGTTAAGGGACGTGACGTATGGGCATTACGCCGCTTTTACCATTTGTACTTTGGGTGAGCGGCGAACCCTGTAATCGTCGCATACTTTTCGTGGCAGAAACACAGACGGCAGCTGGAAGCCTTACTTGGCAACTAATTGGTAGCCAATCTATTTATCTTTAATCGTATGCTGTTCAGGATAAACAACGCGGGAAGACATTACCATCCAATAATAGTTTACCATGCTGCCTGCTAACACGCTGCTTATGAAAGATTTAATCAGAATATACTGCAGCTGCTGATAGGGATACTCCGTTACAGACCCACGTCAAAAGGAGGCACAAAAAAAATGATTGCATTTTTATGTAACCTCATTTTAACAAGCATCAAAATGTCCTCTCGAAACGCTTATGCTGATGGCTTGTATGTTTATCACTCGACTTGACTAGAAAATTCGTAAGTTAGAACAAGCAATGGCCGAAACTTCCATTTCCTATTCTGCATTGTCGTTTATTGGCGTAGCTGTAAAAAAAAAGCAGAAAGAAAATCACCTGCCACTTTCGGGAGACCTCATCATCGAGTTAGCGTGGCCAATGAAACATTCAAATATAGCCTAATAAATTAACACTGAAAAAACAATGTTGCGTAAGCATTTGTGATGCGCACAAATGTGTCATTTGTTTGTCAGCGACGACGGTCAAGCGTTGTTCGAGAAACCCCATATTTGGCCGCTGTTTCGTATCTTTAGATCAGAGAATAGAGGGATAGATGGCCAGCTTATCGTTTGCTGACCGTTTACCAAACTGGACGAGATGTCCACTTAGTAGACTCCTATATGGGGCCCAGCTACCCCTTTAACTGTCCAGCCTGGACAACAAGCGCACAACATCGTAAACGTCACACATTTCGTGATAAAGGCTACTGGATTGTAAGCGTCCATCGCAGTACTGCTCAAATCAGATAAGCTATATGGCCATCTGACCCTACGTACCATAATATTGGCCGACAGTAGCCTGTCGCCTATTACTTTTCACCGTATCTCCAACTATTTGGATTGGTCGTGCTTGCTCGAAACCCGCGCAGCGATCTATAAGGTGCAGGTGCTCTAGCTATCTACAGATACAACGAAGTAAGTTGACAGATCCGCTAACTGACTTCCATGCACATTTATGTATAGAACATGGATAGATGGACGATAGATCGATGCGCTGATACAGTGCATTTGGTAGACGGACGATGGCTTGGCGAGGTAACGTAAAGGTGTCGGGCTGCCGGTTTGCTGGTGCCTAACTTCAATTGCTAGCGTGAACGATGCCAACGTTGGCCGACCTGCCGGTGCATTGATCTGCGCTATCTGTTTCGGGTTTCGTTGCCATCTGTTAGCGTTACTATAGCTTACTGCTACGTATCATCAGCATACATACACACACACACGCACCGTTGAACCGGTCTTTCGCTGGCGTTCAACTGCTGGGACGGCGGCGGCAGTTTAATTGACAGCGGGGAGAGTGAGGCAACGGTGTCTCTGATGCCCCCTGTTGGTCTGATGCTGACCGCTGTTATTTTACAGTGTAGGGGAATTGGCGATACTGTGGCCCTTTGGCCTGCGTCGCTTCGGGCATGCGCTTATGGCTACTTATTCTTCTGCAGTGCAGGCATCAGCAGCTGTTTGCAATACGTCTGAGCTGCGCAGTTGCTCGCAACAGTAAAGATGCTGATAACTGCTGGCTGGCTGCTATGTCGGGTAGGAGAAATGACGACGGTGTTCGAAACAGGTAATCTAATGGCGTCATTCTAGTGCCTCAATAAGTACGAGAATCTAATCTTGATCTACGGAACATGATAGTAAAGTCGAGTCTTGGGTGATCCCGAAAAACAAGCCACAGGAAAAAAGAGAAGGATATGAATTTTACCTCTGCTCTATCTCGCCCAACCAAGGATGTCCGCATTTACAGCGTAAATACTGTTTGTTGTCATTGCAATAACGGTTACGATGAAGATGATAGTATATGCTGATAAGTAAACAGTGAATGCAGACGATTTCGGATACTATTTTGAGCACGCAGTGTAAGCTAACACAAATAATTTATCGCCAGGGCATTCCTAAACGGATCATGATTGATTTACACTCTTATCTAATAGCGGCCGTACTAACAACAATCATAACAACCCCAACAGAAAGGATTCTAGAAATAGTAGGAGCAGGACTAGGTAGACTATCCTGACAATGATATAAGAAAAAACGTTCTGTTTAGAGCAAATTAGGTTGAAGAAGCCAGTACTAAGATGAATACGAACGCGGCGATGTGGCCATGGTAATAGATGCGCAAGTAATCATTAAGTTCCCAAGGTGTTCGTAGTTAGGCTATTACTGCAGCGTGGTCGACGCCTGAATATATGTTTAACGGTCGCTGTTTTCCTATGTATGGTATTGTTACCTTGTGCTTTTAATGGTGGAAAGCTCGCTCGAAGAAAGCTCGCCATTTTTCTTGTGACAAGCAAAATAGTGTGAGAAGAAAAATATTGTTTGTCACTTTAATTCGAAATTGTCTTTACATGAATGGAGGAACTAGCGAGAGGGGGATACGAGGGAGGATTACATTGTCAGACGTTTCTAACGTGATTAAAATGGCATTAAACAGTTTATTCTTCCTATTATTTTTCTGCTTTGTAATCGCCTGAAGTAATACGTCATATAAAAAGATTCACGCAACCACTACATTGCCGTTTTACGTTTTTCAATAGATTTGTACCGTAGTTTTAAGCTTTTCTCAATGTGTAATGCAATATAATTAACTGGCAGACCCTTGATTTCAAAGCATGGTATAACTTTTTCGCTAGTATATATATATTATACTTTATGTCGATTTTGTATTATTATAAATGGCAAGTGAGCTAAAAGGTACAGATTATATATCAAGTATTAAATGTACCAAGATGAAAACATTTGGTTGATCGTGGATTTAAGTTTATTAAAGTATAGCTAATGGAGCTTGTATATTTTCGTGAAATATTTGCTTTATCAGAAAGAAGATTGAGCAGTGCAAAACACCTTTAACACTGGGCTGCCCGGCGCGTATTTCCTTAAATCGATTCCTTAACAACTACCATAAAATATAAGCTGGTCCTTATAGAATTTGGTAAATTATAATTCAAATGGTAAAAAGCTTCTTGTGTTTTTATTTTTATGATCAAAAATTAGTGAAGTATATTGCAGAAATACGGTGCTTAGTATGATTGAGTGACGGGTATACGCATCTATAAAAGCGATTTGCGTAAATGATCAAAACCTTAAAGGTACTTATGCGTCCAATTCCATAAAGAGCTATTTAAGCCTTTCCATAAAGTAGTTACGTAATTGAAAGTGAGTGTGATCGTTATTTTTATTTTCCTATAGGCGGGGGTCGGAGGCAGCCTGGTTCACGGCAGCCCGAATCTGCATCAAAGCCTCCTTCCTCCCCGAAGGGAAGCGTTAGTAGCAGTGGTGGTAATAATGACGACGATGATGATGGTGGAGCCGATATCGAGGAGTTCGAATGCCCGAGACCCGACGGCCTTTTCGCCGATCCAGAAAATTGTCGCCGTTTCTACATTTGTGCGGGCAACCATCCCTACTCAAATGCGTGTCCGCCATCACTCTACTTCGATGATGTCAGGAAGTTCTGTACCTTCAAGGATTCCGAACTGAAGTGCGGTCCCATTGAAGAGTGTAAGTAATTGACTCTTTTTTTGCGCCAGTTCTACTTCCGTTATAGCAGCAGAAGTCGTCGCCGCCGCGGGAGACGTTCTTGCCGTTTGCAAAGAAGGATCACAAAGAAATACCTGCGTTTTTTTTACCCCCTTTTGAGTCTTATGATCGACCGAACTTCGTACTTTCTCTGAGTGTAAAAAGGGGAATAGCTGAGAGAGTGAGTGAACTCAGTGTTATTTAATTATTTTTAACTCATATGCGCATATAGTATGCCTTTGTTTTTTGTTATCAGTACGCTGACTTTAAAAAATGAAGTGAACGCCCGGATGCGGGACATCGTTTTCTCCCGGCTACCAAAACTCATCGAAAATGTGCATAGTCTGCGCATTACGGCTACCACCTTCCTATCTTCTGCTGTATTGCGTTGGTTGATATAGGTTTGCCTGTTGCCGTATAAGACGGCTGTTTAATCCTGGATGAACGTAATTTGAGTTGTTGAGCACAGTGTATCATTGATGAGATCGGAAGCAGATAGACCAAACAGAAAGGAAGTAGTCTATTTTATGTTAACGTTCTCTGCTTTGACGGAAATTGTCTGACGAAGACAGTTTACCATCTACATATATAACAACTGATAATAACCGTTATCTGTTTAGTACAAGCACGATCTATTATGTGTACAAATACAAGATATTTTGCATAGTTTGTTTCTGTATTGCTGGCCAATATGGCTGACTTGGACGTGGTTTGACGCCACGTAGGTGGGGTGACAGGGGCGATAAAAGGGGCTAGCGAATGCTGTCAGCAAAAGGGTGAATTATTATCATGCAAACGATGCTATTCGTTAGAAGCATATATATAGGTGTTACTATAGTATGAAAAAATGCATCTGCTTATATTGCGATATATAGCAATCGCATCGATTAATATAATGATCACTGTTGCAATACCAAACGGGTAGATGCTGATATAATAATATAATTATATATTACCATTTTGCATATATATGGAATTAACATTATGTTAAAATTGTGTATTTGTTCAAGGAATCGCCCATATCTATTCTGAAAAGGTACCTTTGATTCAAAACCAAGTAGAATAGTGAACGACATGAACGCCCCTGATGAAATGGGGCTCTCTGTAAGCGTATAAACATTGATGCCGCTGAAAAAAATTAATGATGGTCTTTTATCGTTGTCTCAACTATAACAGTCGACTTTATATACATATACTACTGTCGAAGCACCTTCGGAGTACAAGTGTAGATCAAGTAAGCCATGTAGCCAGTATTAAATGCGCTTGGCAATTTATCCAAAGTTATGTTGAGGCTAAGAAAGGTTCTGAGTAATTCATTCATTCTCTATATATAGTAATTTTATAGGGTCGCCCTTGATAATATTTAACAGTACAGTAGATCTTTGTTCTGCAGCCATGACAATCGAGTTGTTAAATCTCTCAGTCCATTCGTAGACACACTGTAGGCCCGGCGATGATTTCGCTGTCCATAAATCTAGGATGAATTCGTAAACTTTAATAAACTTTCAAAGGCAGACGCTCGTCGGCATTTTGCGTCGAACTACAGCTCTAACCCTATCTCATTTGCTTGAAATTGGACGTTTCTGTTGACGTTCTGCTCCTCGCAGCGGAAACCGAGGCTCCCGATGATGACAAGGAGAACAAGGCAGCAAAATGCGATACGGCCAAGTGCGTGCTACCAGACTGTTTCTGCTCGCCTGACGGAACACTAATTCCTGGCGGACTCGAGCCCAAGGAGACACCCCAAATGGTGGTCATGTCATTTGATGGAGCACTCAATGGAATGAACTATGCACAATACAAGTAAGTATCGTGTATATGCTGCGTAAGGACATTGAAGAATACGCTCGCTGGCTTAAGGTTCAACACCAGGCCCATTCGACGGAGTCACTATAGTCACATAATCGCACAACGCCAATTCATTACACTACAGCTTGTATTGCAATAGTGGTTTCGAAAAGTCGTTTCTTTTCAGAATAAACTTAATCAACGCGACTTTTGCCAAATAAATTGAAATAAAAAATTTACGCCAAATTCAGTTAATCGTTTTCGGGTGTAGCGGCGCTGACAAGTCCCCGTTCTACAAGCTACTTACATGGCAAAAGTTAAGAATTTCTCCGACTAACACGGACATAACTCTGTTTCGATCCGCTTGTAGGAGTCTACTGACCAAGGATAACCGCAAAAATCCAAATGGTTGCCCCATTCATGGTACCTTCTTTTTAAGTCATGAGTATACAAGTTACTTCTACGTACAGAAAATGTATGCCGATGGCCACGAAATGGGATCTCTATCTGTCAGGTGAGATGGTTTCAAGAGGCAAATGTGAAGTTTCGGTTGTTTTTGCCGGCCTATAATGATAAGGCAGACAAGTTCGCGGTTATGTATCGTTGATAATTAGTTTTCAGCATGATACCAAAGTCAATTTCTAACCTGCTTCCAGGCTAGTCTATAACGTATTATTTCACTTGGGTTGGTAAGTAACTGGCGCAGGTCAGGTCGAGTCCGTATCAATACACTAAGGTAGGGAACAATTCAAGGATTATTAGGTTAAACAAATGACTGATGTAGTCGGACAGTCGGCTCCATAAAGTCTTCTTTTGCATACTCATAACTTCCGCTCGAAGTTTCCAGTGTGATCGACACTGACAGAACTGAACTGTTGAAATACGGACAAATCTCAAATTTAAATTTTTAAATTTAAAGAAGAATTTCAAGTAAAGGCGATAAGTTATTGAGAACGATAAACATGTATGGTTTGTTCTGGCAGCTACTGATGTGCATTTGCTCTTATTGGCTTGACTAGACTTCTTTTTTACAAAATAAAAAACCCTGCCCTAATTCCATAATACTTCGCTAGCTTACATAATAAAAATTGTTGCAGTTGTAAGGTAAACACTTAATCCTAATTGATTCAACCCATTGCTTTATCCTATTCCGCTTGCGCTTTACATGCGTCATTCGTAAGATCATTCCTCTCGCAAGAAGCTAATAGTTATTTATTACCACAGATAAGATAAAACAGCCATTATCGAATCCTTCGTTCATGTTCAAGCGTTAGCACAAGTGTGCCGCATTTCCAGGAGCTAAAAAACCAATTTTATCCCAACTCGTTCATATTTTCCTGCTGTTATTTTTGTCGTTTCCTTTAACCAGCTTTTCTTGTTTCCATTTCCATTTAACCTTCGCTATCCTGTAGTCATCGACAGCCTGAGACGTTCTGGCAGTCCGCCAGCTTCGCTAATTGGACAGAGGAGATTGGGGGACAGCGCGAGATTATCGCGAAGTTTGGGAATATAACTAAGGATTCGATTCTAGGTTTTCGAGCACCATTTATCAAGCCGGGTGGTAACAACATGATGAACATGGCCTACGAGAATGGTTTTGCTTATGATTCCTCGTATGCCGTGCCACAGTCACACATTCCTACGTGGCCGTACACGCTTGACCATCTGCCACCTCACAGGTACGTCTGAATAGGTCCAAGAAGTTCGTTTTTTTACTCAAGCAATATGATAAAAGTATGATGCTGTGCTACCGACAACTAGCTTGTCACCTGTAGGACAACGAATAGATACGAATCAATCAGGAAGTAAGGAGTTCCGTCTTATAGTGCTCATAGGTACTGGGATCGTGGGGGAGGCACGGTTGCATAAACGTGGTAATTTCTTTGAAGTTTGTGCATCTTGCCTGTGTGTGGCTGTATTGAAATCATTGTTAAAATTTACCTGGGGTTTGTTTTTAACGCCTGAAAAACTGCCTATATTTAATAAGATACTTTTATACGGTAACCCTATGAGAGTAACCTTGAGTCGTTCCGGATGTTGCTGATCATATATTGCGCATAACAATATGGCAGATTTCACACGCTGCCAGATGAATGATTGCCTAAATCATCTATTTATTCATTCAGTAGACGGAGCGCCTCGACCTTAAGCTCAGTTGAGTGTGTTTTTGTAGGGGTAAAACATTGATACGGCTCATCATTTCTTCAATGTCAAACAGCAGTTCGGTCTGAATCCGATAGAAGCAATCCATTCCGAAAGGTTTATAGGTAGGAAGAGAAAACAATTTTTATCAGTATAGTTCTGTATGAGTGTGTACTTCTACACCTAATACGAAATCCGGGCCACTGAACTGCACGTATCAAAAGTAGTCGTACTGTTTGATACAGAGGTGACTGTATTCGACCTAGGTACCGTCGTACCGTATCTTGACAAAGATGTATTTTTGTATTACATCCGCTCGATAAAGACTGCGTAAACAGCAGCGGGTAAAGAAAGCGTAGCGAAGTAAACAGATACGATCTAATCGAGCATATTCAAAATTTTTAATTTCGAAGTAAGTTTCGAAGAATGACACTCAGCAGATTTTGAGGTTACCGTCGTTGTCCTTCAAACAGCTGAACACTTTTTAGTTACTAGTTGTCCTAATGCTTTGTAACAAATAACCTACTATTTTTTAACATTACGAGCATACTTATAATCCATCATAGTGCTACGGTGTAGTAAGTGTTCACGATTGGAAGGAAGGTAACGGATATAAGCATCTTCAGTTGAAATTATATAAAAGATAATTTAAAAAATAACGTGTGCGGTCTATCCATGAACCTCTATCTGTGCTTGTAGTAATCCTACAGGAAGAGGTTGCTTTGCCTTATTACATTATTATTATTATTATGAACATCATCGATAGTAAACGAACATTCACGGATAAACTTACTAGTAACTAATGACAATAACAATATAAAAACAATTTACGGTTGTTGTCGTACTTCATAACGTAGATCTATATTTTACGTCAACTACTTCGTGATTATATGTTATACAGTGTATAATATTGAAAATGTGCTGTGAAAACGCGTGAAGCACGAGCAGGACAAGCCCATTTTGTGTGTCTTCATCGCTGATGCTTTTTTGGTGAAGTGCTCCGGAACACTTTCGCAGTGATGAGACACCAATGGTGGCAGTTGCTTGGTGAGTCGTCCGAACGGCGAACGAGAAGGAAATGGTAGCGGGATTTTTGGCGCCGTATCCATTAACGTTTCAGGGCCGAAGATGCTTAAAAGGTAGGCTACGGTCAGTGAGCTAGCACAGTTCATCCAGAAAGGGCCCAAGAATATGGGCAAATGAAAGTCGTCGTTTACAAACCCAAGTCCGCCTACACCATGTTACGACAAGGAAAAAAGCAAAAAATCACGCTTGACTGTGATGTAACATTAAGGTTCGTGGAGGAGATGTTCGAACGACAAAGATAGACAAGCTCGACGCGGATTTTTGTGAGCTAACGGTCCTGTATAGCCGTCTGTTTCCTATACGGAAACGATGCGTATACTACTTTCATCTATACATATGTAAACTCAATATAAATTTCCGACTACCTTTTAACGTCTGAAGTAGAGGCCAAACGATCGATACGGGATTACTCGGCCGTAACTTACGATTGTATCTCTTTGTAACAAATAATCTGTATAGCTTATAGGACAGACGCTTATATTAGGTCTAGTAGAATTTAGAGTTATTTACTTTGACAAAAATTGGCATAGCTTTGGAACCTTTTGAATAAAAAGCGTAAAAATCCCCTATTCCCCCCTTCTCCTTCCCTCTGGGACTACGCTGGCATCTAGAATGCAATTACCTAATCTATGAATTTCTCCACTCGCAGATTCGAACTTCCACCGATAGACCTGCAGCCAACTGGTATATACAAAAAATGCTGAGCTTTATGCCAATTTCCTATATTTTCTACGATACCATTTAATCGAAAACATAAATTAATTTCTATGATAGCTAGGAATTTCGTGGTTTGATAAAAGTGAATAATGTTCTCTTGAGAAGTTTAAGTATTGATCCAACTACTTGTACAGTTTATTTCATTTTGCTATTCATTTTATATCCACTACCTAGTTCCATCTGTTCTATGAGGGTATGTAAGAATTTTTGGAAGTTTAATTTTTAAGAGCCTAAGACCGTGGTCGTGAGTAAGTAAAATAAACAGAAAAGATCAATTAAAACAGTTATGGTTACTACATCAGGCACGTAGCAGTATTCTGACTGCTAGATCTTGTAATATTGGCTCGAACAAATCGAATAGCTCTTGTTAAATTCTACGGTTTGGCCTAAAGTGGCCTCGCTTCTTTACACATTTTCGTGCCAAATACGTCGCTTGTCTTACATACGTAGATATACATATATCATGTGCGCAGACCGTGCTATATCCTTGCAAGCAATGTATATGCAATGATTGGTTAAACTTCTAGTTCCCAGTTACTCGACCACAGTTAACGTATATATGCACATACATATTTGGTGACAAACAGATAACTAACTGTTCACGTATCCGGAACAGTATTTCCCACGCAATAAACACTCGAATCTGTAACATTTCACTCAGAGTAGATAGTTCAAATGTTGTAGCAAATTTCTTTAAAGAAAACTTCAGACAGGATAATTACAACTTTTTGCGTTTTAGATGCCTTAATGGAAGGTGCGCTACCAAGGCCTTTCCGGGATTGTGGGAGATGCCGCTAAACACATTGCATACGGAAGAGGGCGTTGGAGGGCATTGCGTATTAGCTGACCAATGCGTATTTCCTTCGGATGACTCCGAGGAAATTTTCGAATTCCTCAAGGAGAACTTCCTCAGGTGAGATGTGACCTAAGTTTACCCTAATTGCAAATTTACAAATTGAACGTAGAAGACTATTCTTTCTCGATGGTAGTTTCCATGATCAGAATGTATAATGGCTCCGCGTAGATTAGAAACTGATTTGGTAGAAGCTCAACATTGATTGTCCCTAGGGACGCAGACGAGCCGTCGGTTGACTGGAACAAGTTTTCAATGTCTATTCATCCACCGTGCTTTGATATCTTACTGGAGTAATAATAAGAGAGCTAGCTGCAGGTGGTACCTGCAACAAATTCGAGGTTGATATCTGTCGTACCATTTCCATAATCATCTCATGGTCGATAAGAAAAAAAGGGAACAACATTAGCAGAAAGAACTCAGTGAAAACAATCTAGAGCTATTGGGTGATTATGAAACATTTTCTGCGACGTGGCACTTAAGTGTAATTTATGCTAAAAAGAATTGTAGAATTTCAAGGTGTCTCCACGGGTACGAGTACATTAAACTTGTTCTACAGAATACGCGACGGTTCCATGTGTAAATCGTCTCTGCAGAGCTGAGCGAACTTTTAAAGACAAATTACCCAATATTAACATCATGATTATGTCGCCTAAGTTGCAACGTAATTTCTGGCTGGTGTTTGCTCTGGTATCGTAGCCGTGCTTCCCTTCTGCAAAATAGTAACATACAAAAGAATAGTTTGCTAGGGTTGCATACTATATAGAGAAATGTTCATTGATCATCTTGGGTATCCGCTTGTTATGTACCCTTCGTAGCGCTGAAGAAACGCTAAACAGTGTTGCTATTTTTAATATAGGAATTTGATTTATTTAAAACAACAAATATAGAAATACGAAATCCTAGAAATTCCATGAGAAGAAGCTCTCTTTTGAAGTATTGTCAGCAACGACCTAGCTTGCATGTGAACGCCGAATGATACGTTTTGTTCCCATTGGAGACCTGCACATATCCACCCCCTTATTTTGTCTCTCTGTTGATTCTTCGTCTCTCCTGACATCCTGTCTATGCTTAGCATCTTAGCAAAGCTATGAGGAAAAATATCTCAACACAACTTCTCCGATGTTGACCCCATTTCGACCTGGTCTGCTTCTGTTACCGTTGCCAGTTATCCAGTTAGGTTTCATTTTTTTAACAAGCGTCTGCCACTTTGATCTTGTTTTCACGAAAAGTGAACGAGGAATAGCTAAGAAATACTATTTAAGATTCGATTTTTTCGCTATTTAACGAGAACACTCTGAAAATAGTTAACATTGACGGTTCACAGTACACTTCCCTAAACCACTCGGCAAAATCTTTACTATAAATATTATGTTTATACTAGTATATTTTATCCAGAGCTGTTGCGTTCGACACGCAAGGCTACATGTGCTGTGACGTCTGCGTACCAGTTTCAGGATTTTCGAAATAATACCAAGGTGCATGTCGATATTCGTGTGCATTAGAGTGATGCTTGCCCTGTCGTCAAAGTGTCGCCAATATTTATATAATGAGTTTCTGAAAAGTATTGATTTGTCTACCTAAATGCTTTCAAAGCCACATATCTCGATACCATTTGAAAGGTAGGATCCGCTAGTAGTAAATGCGCTAGAATTGTTGGAATACCTTTATTCAGCCCTGAAAGAGGATGCCCTGAAGATTATTGAAAGAAGGGGTTTGGAGGGACTAGAAAAGAGTCGTATATTATGAGTTGCTGTCGCGTGGCAAACTGATTCAATTGGACCTCGATTATCGACAACCAACAACATCACAACAAGCCATCGAGAAAGATCGACCGGAATTAGTGAGCAGAGGAGACATTTCTTCTATTATAACTATGCTACATAACTTATATGTTTAGCAAAGAGGCAAAAACCTGGATAGGGAATTTTAATACGCCCGCCGTGGGGACCCCATTCTTAACCATCAGACCACTAACTGTTTGTTCGATCTCTACAGAAGTCCCTCAAAGATATTAACTTAGCTTCAATGCAACGAAGGATGCAAAAATCACCTGTCACAATTTTTCGTCACGGTTGTGCAATCACTAAAAAAGTAGAAATATCGGCGTATATTTGGTTTAGGAACATTATTTTAAAATTGAGAAAATACATGCTTGTGTATTGGCTTAAAAACGGTCAATACTTTTCCTACAACGTAATATACATTTATATCATCAGCTTCCTTGTGGTATACCAATGTTCCTTGTGGCAATATCCAATTAGAGAGAAATTCTCAGATTGGCCTTTGTTTGTTTTCCCAGACACGGGGGTAAAATTAGAGTGTATCTATCTAACGTACGTATTACGGCCGGCATTTTCTGACTATCTAACAATGCGGTCCATTTCGATCAACATGCGTCTATTCGGCTCGCGGCTGGCTCGATCCACGTACATCGCCTAGATGTCAGCTGTTTTATGGTACGGCGTTTTGGTAATCGAGCCGATACAAAAAGCCAAGTCGACTTGTTCAGCTTGTGCAAAGAGATCACGTATGTTTATTACGCGTCATATGTTGAGAGGGACCTTACGAAGGGTAAAGGTCAGGCATAGTCGTTCATTGACTGCAAGCGTTATACAGAATATGACGTGCTAGGAATAGCCAAGAAAGCACATAATCAAAAGACCGTAATAGGAGAATTAATAACCATATAGAATGTTCCATATCCATAATGGTAGCTGCCGAATCAGTGCGACGGTCAATTTTTCCTGCACGACCACTATATCTTCAGTTGAAAACGGACCATTTTTCTGTGTATTTTTGAATTAGTTTCAAATGATAATTTTTGATTTTGAAGATTACTTATGCATGGGTACTGCGCATGGGAAGTGTCCTTTCTCCCAAACGTGGTTCAATATGGCAATCCCTTTGCTGTTTACTTTAAACAATATCGATATGCAAGAGCGCAGGGTTTTCATCTGACTGAACGGTAAAAGAGAGCCGTACAAATCACATTGGCAATATCTACAAGCTAGCTGTTTTCGTACGGTCCACTGGGTTAAGTGCACGGGCTTAAGGTTCGTTTTTCATTTTAATTTGCCGCAGGCAATGGGCGAATCCATGGCGCAGCTCGCCCTCGTTATGAGAACGTTTCCTATTCACTGTGCCTAGTAAATCCTAAAACATACTCTGCCAAGCCTTTTGAGAAACTCCCGGTTACTATAGTAGAATATTCGAACTGGGGCGGCGCACTGCTGACCTCCTGGAGTCTGTGAAAATGCTAGATGAGCTCTTACGAATACCCCTTGAAACGACCTTCTCTTCACAGGCTAAATCGGGCATGCTTTAGGGTTAGATTTGGATAAGTGAAGTCTTTGTCTTTAGGGTCTTTTTTTTTTTAGAGAAGAGCAGTATGAACAAATTAAATTGTCATAACATATTGGTAGGAGGTTACCAAATGACATCGTAGACGTGCGTCGTGTGCTGCTACAAATGGATAATGTGAAATGTTAAATGGTACTTAATTCAGTTGACACTCTATTAATATAAGCTATATATGATCGTCTTGGGCTCAGTACCCAGAGGCGTCTAATCTTTCACCGATCTATCCGTTGATTTCAGGCATTACACTAGCAATAGGGCACCGCTTGGTCTATTCTTCCACGTAAACTGGTTCACCGATAAGACGAAGGTCAAAGCTCTTGGAAAGTTCGTCGACTACGTTATTGACAATCACAATGATGCATACTTCGTTACTATGCAGCAAGCGCTGCTCTGGATGCGTACTCCAAAGAAGGCAAGCATCGTCTTTTTTTAGTCTAATAATATATATATACATATCATTACACAGCACAGATATATATACATTCTGCTTGTTTATGTCAAAAAGATGTAATGAGAAAAAACCAGAGTGACTGGCGGAAAAGTATACTGTACATATGGGCTCAAGTGGGTCCTTAGCTCAGTTTGGACATCAACAAAATGGGCAAGAAAACGTTCGTTCGTACGTGCATATATCTATTACAATCATTATATAGTAAATTCTTGTCGATTTATTATAGCAGGCATCTCAGTGTTTCAGCTTATCTATTACTTTAGCACGCGTGTTGTCGCCGGCAATGTTTCTTCCAGAATCGAAATCCTTTTCCGTCTTCAGCTTTCTTAGGCGGTTCCTATATCTAGAACAGTTGTTCGGGAAGAAGATGGGTTTCAATTAAAAAAATTGCATTCGGTAGTTTACGTGGTGTCCTATTTAAGGCGCCATGTTGTGGGACTGTCGAACTCGAACCTGAAAGGAGAAACAATTTGATTAGTACATTGCTTCAGGGTAGTTAATCCACTAAATTACCAGCGACAACCTGATTCGGCATTGTGGCTTTTGCTGACAATTGAAAATAATTTCCTTATTAACATGGTTGCACATCATAATGAAAATAAGTAGACAAACTATTAGGTTGTTGAAAACCTTTTGGATACTTAACAAAGTGTAAGGAATACTATATAATATAAACTTATTTTTGTTACTGAGAATGTCACAGGTAGCCTGGACTTTAATTTTAAAATTAACTCTAAAATTTAAGACTTGTAATAACCCCTTAATAACTATAATACCCGTTGACATTTCACGCGACTTACTGAGCGTGCCCTTTTCACGCCATTCATTGAATCTGTATTTCCTATTTCAACGCGTAATGTAACAATCATTTAACGAAGAAGTCGACTGCGTGCACAACCGGTGCACGAAACAAATATCGACAGAAAAAGTCTCTGCGTAACTTTGACAAAACCCGTTACTTGTCATGATAGCGAACAGTGTACAAATAAATTATAATTAACGCTTTAGTTAACGCCCTTTGGGAGCGTTCCATCCACAAGGTGACAGACAGTAATCCTGGCCATTAGAAACATGCGCGGAACGGCGTTGGGTCACACAGGTCATAGCCAGGACGTGGGGCTTCTTCCTAGTCGGGATTAGGCCAACCGCCATTGGATATCTTACATCATGAACCGACACCGCTTAAACCATCTGACGCTGGTGCGAGACTCTCTAAGCAGCCAGGTTTTTTGTATCCTAATTTCCGCGTCCTGTTTTCTTCTCGAATCATTGACATCGCGAACACTCAGGTCAGAGGTTTGCAACCTCGCCTTCATTGAGGCTGCCAGTATTTTTGTTTGATAACACCTGTTGCCCTAAGACGCCAAGTTGAGGGGAAGGACATCCCTATGAAAACATAAAAAATGTAGTTTGGCCTCGTGTTTTTTCCAATTGAATAAGCAGTATTTGTTAGGTAAATGGTTATGCAAAATCGTCCGCTTCGTTCTGAGCACATCGTCAATTGATAATGTGGTCTGAAGTTAAAAGGAAATAGCAAAATTTGTCGAGGTAATAACAACGATATCGTAGATAAATAACAATGATAGGATAGTGTTTGTATCTATACCATTTTGAACAATAATGTACCAGAACTAGAGTGGGGATGCAACGGCCTAACATAGTGTGATTTCTTTATTTAGACAGCTAATATTCCTTTCTTTCTAGCTTATTGTGAAAGCAGATAGACATGTCTGCTTTATTTTCTCATTACTACGCCATCATGCGTCGTGTCTATTGGGCCTTAAAAAATGACCGGCTTATGTGCACGTCACTCCATCCTTAGCTTCTTTGCATTATTGTAGCGCCTGGTGCATTTAGAGGATGTACATAGCACTGTACTTTCTATGCATTGCTATGTACATCTTCCACGTGCTTCTGACTTGACTGTACACAGAGCAGCTGCATAAACGTACATAGAAGAGCATTACAGCAAGTGCTGACGTAACCATGAAACTTTTTTGACGAGGATCCGCCGACCTTTGACAAACCCAGTTGTAGGATGGGCAAAATAGGTTATTAAGAGAAAAGGACCCATTTTTATTTAATATAGATTCAAAGTTATAGTTATTTATGCACACATAAGAGAGCTTATAAAGTACAGCTTAACTGTGCCTCTTTCTTGCCATGCTGGCATTGCACGTAGAAGATTAACAATCAAAAGTCTAGAACTACGTCTGACGGCCTAGATTGAGCCTCTTATAGGGTATATAATTAGACAATATATGTTTCAAGTTTATATTTAGTGTAATGATTCTCTTTAACTATATAAATGGATGGACCTACGCACTATGACAATATATCCAGCTGTTTTGTTTAGACACGTTTCGAATTGGACTATATCCCGGAATCGCATCTATTTCTAATGCGTCTGTGAATAAAATTGCAAAGGCCTTCGGTGTTCATACGAGTATTCAAATACAAGGCATCGATGCATCATCCATTCTCATAAGGTCGTCGCGTTTCTTCTTTCCTCCCCCCCCCCCCCCCCGAGTCTAAAAATTCAATTTTAATTAGTTAAAGCGAGCATCTCGAAGTATTACGTAGAGAGCTCGTATCTATGTGTCTTCTAATACACACACGGATGCGCACTGTTTCAACGAAGTATTACATTCCAGCTAGTTACCTCATGCGAAGACCGTATATTCAACAGAGATTTGATTTACGTGCTACGTACGAAGGTATCAGGTTTGGGTATAGGCTAAATCGACACACCGTTCAGTTAGTTACCTTGTGTATGCTAAGGTATTTTTTTCCTGTTTTACGTCCGCCACTTAAATTTCTGCTGAACCAGAAATACCCTAAGAGTTTCACCACACTATAAGACTTTCATGTAAAAAATCATTTTATGTACAGCTATCGTACATTGAGAATACAGTAAGCGGTGCACCATCTAAGTAAAGTAGGCCTTCAACGTCGTCACTGGCAAATTCATCTGAATAGTCATTACGCTACGCTTAAATGTCATTTCCGTTGTCTGCTCCCGCTCGTTCTTTTTGATTAGTTTCTATGTTCCAATACTTTTCACGGACGCGCCCGTACGGCCAATACGATCATGGCTGTACCAGAAACGCCAGCTGGTCGCTGCGATAAAGTAGCGGCTAGGGAACATGTTTCCCCGCTGAACTTAGGACCAAGCAGTGTCTAGGCTTGCAACTGGCCACAGACACCCGTCGTTTCGTCTTGGCTGCCAGTCGTCTGATGTTTAGCGGCTTAGGTACCGGACGTAAAGTACGAAAAACTTTAAAAAAAGACACGCAGGTGTCAATTTAATTTTGAAAGTTGACGCGCTGTATGTAAAACTATGTGGACGCCATATATTATGCTTGAATCCATCTATTGGGGTGATTGACAGGGTAGTGGATAGTTTTTGTGGCATCGTATTATTCACCGATTTGAAATTGAACTCTTATGGAATCTACAGGCTATGACACCTAAATTAGGACTTTTTCTTATATTATGGTTTTAGAACTATCTTTAGGTAAACACAAACATTTACATTTACATGTGCTAGCAGTGTTCTTCCTTCGAATCATGTTTATTCGACATAGCCACCATTCACCGCAATTACAATTTCTATCCGGAGTCGTTTACAGAGGCACTTCAGTTATTGCTTTTATAATTCTGCAAAAAACTTGTTGATAGCACAAGTGGGGGATTCGAGTCCGTTAGGTCGAGATATATTAAAGCCTCGCTCAGAAGCTCTCCATAGATAATAATCCAGCAGGTTCAAATCTGGCCTGTGCATCGTCTTATCAAAATGTAGCGTTTTTTAACGTCCACAGTTGCTTGGTTTTTCTGAAGAGGCTATAGTTACCTAAAGGCTTGGCTACATTTCGCATGTCCGCATGAAGAAGTTACTTAATTTCAAAAATATCACATGCTTCCACCCTGTCGCAAACTTGAAAATTTAATGTGACGAAGTGGGTTCAACGTAATCAGTGCCTATGTCATCATCTTTAAGTATGATGGCATAAGGAATTATTTAGCATAAAAACCTGCTCCTTCGGACAATATCGTACCGCTTTAATGTAATCTATATCCACAGAACCTATAAGATATTTTATGCACTTTTTTTCTCGACCCTTTGACGCCTCATATTTGTCCCACTGGTGTATCGGTACTTTTTCCACCTAAATCATAATGTAAACATAAATATAAAATGTAAATGAAAAGAAAAGTAGTGCCTTTGTTTTCGATCAGGCCTGTTATCGATTTTACTGGATTTATAACTAACTACCTTTTTTAAATATATAAATTTTAGTGCTTGTCATTCAGTTGAGGTGGTCCGTATCTGGAACGTTAGGATACAGCAACTGATGAACTATTTTTAAACAATGAGAAAATGAGTTGGATAAGGCGAAGTCAGGACTAACATAATAAACAAAGGGAAAGGTGCCCTCTTGACAATCTAAAACGACATTCATTAACACACTCGTTATAATAAGAACTTGGATTTCCGCTCTATCGTCAATTTTCCCGGCGCGAAAGTTACTCTAAATACTATACACCTATTAATAACTATGTACAATGTATAATACATTGATTCGGGGTAAGCGGTGATTTTCCACCGACAAACTACGATGTAACGACCAATATGTAGGAATGGACAATACACCCAACCTGATACCGGGACACGTCGTATCACATATAACCCATTATTATTATTCTTCATTACTACTCAATCGTTGACTTTCTTTTTTGCTGACCGGTTGAACTCGTCTCCCCCAGGCGGTGAAAGCGTGCCATGTACAGACTCTCGTTGTCAGACAATGGAAACGTCAAAAGCCTTCGAATAAAGATGATGTTCTCGATCTTACACAGTCTTGTCCATATCTTTGCCACTTTGTTTAATGTGTGCATAATACGGCTCTCAGTATCGGGCCATGTTAAACAGAAATACATGACAACGACAATGTTATCCGTTAGTTATCTGATGGAAAAGATTTTTCCAGCGTATGTATTATGTAGACATTCTGTCTGAATAAAAAAAGTCGTTCACAAATACACAACAGGTAGTCTACGGTGTCTATACTTTGTCACGCAGTATCCCATATCATGGAAATAAGCGAAGGATTGTTGTCGATGCATACGCTGATACCACGGCACTGCCACCAACGAATGTCGGATAAAAGGTCATTCTACGTACCCTATCCAGCAGGCTTTCTCAGTGGCCACTTTGTCACGCGGGCGCCGTTTTTCGAGCCCTCTATGGCTTGTGCGTGTCTCACACAGTACACCGCATAGAAGCAACTATTTCTGCATTGCTTTAGGCTTTCGGGCTATCTTGCTAAAAGATAGCTGAATCATGCCCTTCATTATCTCCTTGCGCAATAATTAAGGCCTGTACTGTGATCGGCTGGCATGTTGGGTCGGGACTGCATATAAATTCATGAGTAATAGACCAGTAACCATCCAGCCTTCGTCCTGTGGCGCTTTACGACGTCCAGGAATAAAAGACGCAGAGTATAGATAGTATGGCGCTGCAAGAAAGGTAACACGACAGGGAGAGCTCAGGAAACACGTGAAATCAGAACGTCCGTATAGTCGCGAATACATACGCCTTTACGCCGACAAAGTAACCTTCCGGTTAGGTCATGGGTAAAAGATTCGAAGAGCGGATGTTTGATTATACCGTCACCTCTGAATGAGCGCGGGTACTAAATGCTGGACACTTCTGAACAAGGAAGAACGTTGCATTCGATACTGTTAATTAAGACAATCCACACACAGCACGTCGGCTGCTTCAGGACTCTTATGGTTATGCAGAAATTAAGTGGTTAAACGAATGTGAGTATTGCAGAAAAGCACGCCATGTATATGGAATAACATCATGTGTTGCCTTAGCTTTTTGCACATCTCAGATAACATTATCCTGAATCTACCATGTATTATTCCTAGTGGTATCTATACACCTATCGGTTTGGCAGTTACAATCAATTTTTGATTCATTTATGTCTATAAACGGAACGTCAACGCAATCCACGTATGCCTATTGAATCTGATCTAGTGGGTTGGTCGAACTCGACGCCGGGGCCGACGTCCGTACACGGATCCCAAGTTGCTGATACGATATACCAATCAGACCGATCAGATCGGCGTACGTTGCTCGGACTCGGAGAGATCTGTTAAAAATGTAGAAGAATGTATTGTTCCCATTATTCGAAGCTGGCTTCATCTCTCTAAATTGTCGTCGTCTCTAAATTGGGATTATCCATAGGTGACCGAATTGCGCGATTTTGCGCCTTGGCAATGTGAAAAACGTACGCCCGCCTGTAACATTGCGACTACATGCGCTGTACCATTCGAGGCTCGCCGTGGAGAACTCAGGTAGGAACAACTGATCTATTTTCTACTCAATTTCGCGTAGAAATTCTTATAGATACAAGAATTTCTACATAGATCTATGTATATATAAAGGAAACGCATACGTCGTTAGGCCATAACAAGGTGGCAACAGAACTCCTCGGATACTAACATGTTCACGAGCAAAAATTGACTCGAGAAAAGGACTATATTAGCAATAACGCTCAAATCGTTCTCCGAGATCAACTCCGGACTAAAGCTCGTACAACTGCAATGGTTCTGTATGATTCTCATGTAAGTACTCATCCATGGAACACTCCGATGTGTCTTCGTAGTGTGTGTCAATGTTGTTCAATCCGAACAATGCCTTATGCGATCCAAGCCGTCAATATTTCTTCTAAAAGCAAGGATAGGTAATATGGTGTTGGTAATATGGTGACATAGGATATAATGAGTGCGAAACTACAAAACCTTAGCTAAGCTTGACGTAGCTGCATTGTTAATAAACCAAATCGTACTGTCAGGCTATCTAGTTCTCTAGATTTCACTGTAAAATGAGCATTGATAACATTCATTCCCATATATGCTCAAAATGCTATGGCCCACATAGCTTCGCCGCACTCTGGCTCGTATAGTCGTCGGCGTAATCATGCAGTATAACATAATGTAGTGACTTTTATAAAACTCTTAACTTGTTCTTGAAACGTACATTTAAGAGAGGAAAAATTGTGGAAAACGAGGTAATTAATTGGCTTCCTTATCGTTCGATCAAAGTTTTATACAGTTGTTAAAATATTCAGTTGTACCAGATAGCCTTATCTTTTGAAATCCTATAAAAAAATAAAACCCAATAATACCAATTGCACTCTGATATGGGTGCATCTCAAATATTGGAAAAGCTGGATATAATTAGAATCTAAAAATCAACGTTCCCTTACTAGAAAAAAACTGAAGTGGCCTATGTAATCCCTTCCCCATATAGTCCCATTTTTCCCAACGTCAGGCTGTACAAGGCCCACGTAAAATTGACTAAACATACCATTCTCTCGTTTGAGCTTTTTTCGCCAACGAGATTTAGTTATTCTGCAGCATATAATCAAAAGCAATTGATAGCACATGAATATGGTGACACACGAGCTAGTATCGCACTGGCTAATGTGTGAAGAGCGTCTAGTCCCAAAAATCCATTCCCGTGATCCTGCTAACCTTAGGAAGACGTTGTCCTGCAGGCTTGAATTCGCGCATATACGCATGGTTCGGATCGTGCTGGACGCCAGTCGTCTGATGAACCATCTGACGGCGATGCCAGACGTACAATTAGAAACATAGAGCTTTGAAAATCTAAGCAGTCTGATTCGTGGCAGAAAAACCACTGACTATTTCGTATCAGGATGTGACAAATTTTACGCAGAGGGTGGCAAAGGACCGCAGAAATAGTCCACAATGATACCGCGTTTTTTCTGGATATTTCTATCGGAGCTACGGATGTGCACTTTTGATTTCGGAAGGCCAGCTCATCCCTAGTACATGTTGGTACGGCCGCAAATTTCATTTCGGATGACCAACATCGACTTTCCATTTCGCTCGCTGCTGGCAGTCCAATGAAAAATAACTTCAAAGCCAGGCAAAGGAAATGCATCGCCAAAAGTTGCCCTGAAACTGTACAAGGAAATGAACTAAAGAAGAAATGAAAAAGCTTCACAGATTGGTTAAGGTTTAAAAACGAGGGGAAGCGGTCACAAAAGTCCACCAGGCTGGGACGCACCAATGCGACGACAACGGTAAGCTGTGTGTTTTTTTTTTTGTTCGAACAATGAAGAGCCGTCGCCGAATGGATATATGCGCAATCACTCGGTGTAATTAAAAATGGAGGGAACAGACGTTCTTTTCGAGAAGTTCCCTCCGTGTTAGTAAGACTGTAGTTACCGGCTGTGTACGAAAGGTATTAGTTTATGCTTTTGTCAAGTAACAAGTATTTTGATATTCAGCTTATATTCAAGCAAAGTAGGCGGAGAGGCCAAGCAAATTTTAGTCTCGTAAAAAGCAAACATTGGGAACACTGGGGCCTGCAACGACTGTTCCAGATTGTATTGCATAGTAATAGAAGATTGTATGAAAACAAAAGACCTTCTTCAAAGCTAGATTATAACAGTTTTTCCATTATTACCTAAGTGATTCAATCACAATCGCAATTTATTTGTAGCGCTACAAGAGAATAACTACACATAGACGAACCTATAAAATTGGTATGTTTCTCATAGATAGCCATAGTTAGCACGCTGGTAAAAACCAACCTGTAACGAATTTTACTACGCCATTCCGTTAGCAGCTTCGTATGTTGGACGGTATATGAGATCAAGTTGATAGGGCTGTCATATTGCAGTGGAACCTCAAAGTGAACTGAGCATTTGGGGAAAAATCTCCACTGACTTTTCAGTACTTGACCGCTGTCCACCTTCTCGCTATTGATCGTAATTCGCCATTTTTGTCATTGTTTCTCTTACTGTATTCCGTTCTCTCTGCAGGATGAAAGTGTATTGTATTGTCTACCATATTGTTTTCGGATGGGGTCAGAGACTACGCCTAAGTCGACTACATAAAAATGATCGAGTTTGTCAACGATGACTTGTTTTCTCTGTGCTTGCGTTATCCCCCATCAGTGGGAGTACACCAAGCTGGACTGGGTTAAATCGTTTTGCAGGCTTAGTCGCGCTCTCCAATAGGCCTTCCCCGTCGCTGAATGGCTTTTTCTCTGATGCGGCGTCCAATTTTCCTGTCGTTTGCCCCTTTTTCATCGCTAGTAACAGTTACTATAGCAATGGTAGAGGTCAAGGGCCAACGGGAATCGGTCCTACATTGTATCACTCGCAGCAGTAGCAACATCAGCAGGAATATGGCAACGACTCGTATTAGACGATTGTCTAGTTGTTTTGAATTTTTAGTTTCTGCATTGCTTCAGAGGACTGGGCTCTAGCATGAAATGAAGTGTGCCTACTTCCTCCAGACCACTCATGCGTTATTAAACATAGTAGACGAACACGTTACCACTGCAGCATGATGCAGACATTGGAGTTTGGCCCGGATATCTAAAACCGGTTGATTTCTGTTGTGTCGCAGCTATTCGAATCCTGACAAGGGGACACTTAAGGGCAATCGACAAGTTGCTGCCATTACATTAGCGATCGGCAATAATTCCAGTTGGTTGCCCTAACGAGCCAATAGCGGGAACAGCTGTGAAAACAGCATTGCGAATCGTCGTTTAGTGCTGCACCCCGCTGCGAAAGTAGTCGAGCAGCGCTGAGGGGTCTTTGGCTGAGGCTCGCGGTGCCGTGAGATTCCCTTCCTGATCCGTAAACATCAAAGCGGAGACAACGAAAGCGTTAAGAACAACGTCAATGAAAGTGCTGTAAATGAGTACGACACGGAACCAGTTAGGTAGATGCAAGGGTCAAAGAAAGCTTTGGGTCTTTCTAATCATCTATATTGCATTATATATTTGCAAGACATGTGACGAAACCAAGTTTGAATGGCCTGCGACTTCGAAATGGTTTGTTTCTCCAAAATACTACGCCATTAATCTTGAAACATAAGGATAACGTACAGTGTGAATGTCACGACGGCTGTAATTACTCATAATACCCATATACTTTGTTACCTTTATTGAATGACGCATGCGGTGTGGTTTATCTAATTGGTGTGACCTGAACCAACAACCTTTGATTTTCTCATCCACAGGTTTGATCGTTTATTTACGATATACGAAAGCTCGTTGACGAAAATTAGCTCGTGGGGGCTGTCTCCTAAGGCAGATCGATCTCCCAAATGGCTTCATTATCTACTCCAGTTTATGAAGACGTGATCTCGTAAATAATTTATTTAGCTTGGGAAACTGGTGGATATTTTATGAGTTAATGGTATAGCACCAATTAGATGAGAATTTGAAAGATATTCTATTTTTTAAACGTTTTTGGCGTGTACAAACTGAGCCAAATCGCAGAAGACGACTAGCAGTCTCTGATAATAACAAAGTTCACTTTCCGTGTGCCATAGCTTTTTTCAAATGTAGTAATATTAACTACGTGCTTTGAAGCATATTATATACTACAGCGGTTTTTTACAGGTTTTGAATGACCTAATAGAGCATTGTGCTTGTTCACCCCGCCTATCTTTTATGGCCGATGGAGACACCATTTAACTTAATATCAATCGGATCTTTGAAGATTTGGATTCGTTTGAAACGGATTACTCTACCGGACTAAATCGAACTCTTAAAGTGTTTTTGTAGATAAAATCAATCATGAGATAAATCAATTGTGCAATGAACGTTCATTTAATCCTGATTGGATACTTCGAAATCGTTTAGATGAGCATTGCGTGGTTGTCGCTTGTACATCATCCCTGCCATCTAACGTGTAAAATTGGATAAAACAAAGAGAATGAGACCCTTAAGCCATGCGAATTTGGACGCCCTGGCTATACACTCTCATCCTCTCGATTTTAACACACACGTCTACCTCTACCGTTTGAGCCTACGATCCGTGAAAAACGTTTCCTTTAGTTCTATTTATACTGAAACAGGGCGGACAGTATTTATCATCATATGACCCATATATAATCAAGGTTACCTTATCCACGACTCCACGTAAGGTCTGTCTGCACTTAAATAGTAGTTGGTAGGCGTTCACAGCTCGCCAAATCTAACTCAACGATTCTATGAACGCTATTGAAAAACTGCTCATTAACGGATTGAATACAGAGACTATACGAAATGATGACAGTTGCCGGCGCTCCGTTCTCTGCCCTCAATGCTTAACCATTACAGATTAGTGTGAAAAGACGATAGTAGATTTTAAAAGAAAATTCGTGGTTTACGTTCGATATATAAACCGTTAGGGATTATTTTAAGCGGCTGGATCCTGGTACGAAACAAATGGTATCTACACCCAGATTTGAGTCTGGACCATCATTTGTCCTGGAAAGTTAACAGACGGACATTTTACCCGACTTCATATCGGGGACGCAAAAGCGGATTTGTCAATGGTCAACGTATGTAGCTGACGTAGTCCTTACGGGTATTTGCTAACTTTAGTATCGATCCCACAAATGAGGGTGGTATCAATGGAATCGACGATAGGTTGGAAGTTTGTGGAGCTGGGAACGTCGCTTTTTCGAGAGAGTAGTAGCTGGAAATAACTGAATGCCGCAGGAAATAGGCAGAGTGCGAAATCCAGTTGAAAAATCGTCGCGGCGGCCACTCTGTTTTTCCGTTAGCTAAAGGGCAATATCCAACGCGAAATGAAGACAAAGACAATACTGCGATATAAGTATACATTTGCGACAGTAGTAGTTAACTAACTTAGACCCCGATGACTGACTGCACAATTTTGTAATGACCAGGACCATCTGTACAAACCATTCAGGTTGTAGGTTTCGTAGAAACCGATCATTAAGGGCCCTGGTTATTACAGCAGCCTAAATTTTCTCGCTAATGAACAATTTGGACCACATTTGTCTCTATCACGTTAAGGAATATTCTTTAATCTAGTGATTTACATAGATTCAAGCTTCTTTGTATCGTTCCGTGATGTTATTTCAGGTACATGGAAACCTGCACAGCCTGTCCCGTGAAATATCCCTGGCTGGGCAACTACGAGGGCAGTCACGAGGGACGTAATCTCGTTGATATTCTCGAAGAGCAAAAGGAAAAAGATAACGACGAAGATGCGAACGTTCGTAGGAAGTAGAAGCGACTCAATTGAGAACTCTGTGAAGCCGACCATTCCTCTGGCAAAACATCCGCCAAGGGGTGGTTCGTCGTGGAAGTTGTTGGGAAAATAGCGCGTATGAATGACGTTTTCGCTGAAATTTTTCCATGAGCTGTGCTGACAAGTAAGACAGAAAAGGGGGCACCATTTAATCAAAACAGGAAACACGAGTGAGCAATTCCTGCCTTCCATTACATTTAAGTCAATATATATGGGGTCCGTTAGGGACTATCTTGCAAATACATATGTTAGAACGACATGACCTCTGCGTGTACCCTCGAATTCAAATAAATCGTATATATATATATATATATATATATATATTGTGCTGGTAGATTTTGTTTAAAGCACCCTGAGAACAAAGAAGTGCTTTAAAAGCTGGCATATGCACGACGTTTGACAACTATGAGAAAGCTGAAGTTGCGCTCAAATGAGAAATAGATAACACGAACAAAGGAGTTCTCGATTCATGTATATTCTTCAAGAAGACTGAAGCCGACTAGTTTCACCAGATGATTGACAAATGAGTGTTCATTATCATGAAATGTTATAATTATAATTTCTGTATTATAATTATAAATAATAGATGCCTATTAATGTTT
>NW_019213814.1:5095-58580 GCF_002532875.2 Varroa jacobsoni | reverse complement strand
ATATACTTTCCATGCTCATCTATGGAAACTAATATGTACTATGAATGAGTCTGTTATCTGTATATAAAACATACTCACAGTTAGCCCAGCTATTGAAAATTAACTATTCTTTTTTGGCCATGTACGACGCTTGGTATAATAAGTAAATCCTATAGCAAAATTCGATAGATTGTGCTAGAACTGTCTCGCTTCTCTATCGTAATGTGTATTAGAAAATGGCCGTTTTCCCCATACAGACTCGTTGATATACGGTAAGAACAATCTACCTAAAAACAATAAAACTATCTACCTTGATGGTGGTCGATCCACCGGCGCACCTCGACCCGCTTCCTCACTCACTTAAACATCCATTGTACCGCTGCTTCTGCTGTTAAACTTCATACGTTTCTATTCCGAGGTGCGCACATCAACTGAAGCTCGCGTCGCCTGTCTGATTGAAGCGACATTCAGCTTAGTCCTAGCGCTACTATCCATACTATACTATATATATATATATACATTCAAGTAGATGTCTGTCTGCTGCACTCTCCTTCTGGCAGATGGCTCGAATTCAAAACTCGCGCAGATGTGTGAGTCCAACAACAAGAGGAGAAGTTGGCGACGCTCAGAGAGGCGATTATTGAAGAAACGAATGAGCACCATACGAGTTGGGTCTGAACTGGTAGGCGCTTCTCGCCAAGAGGTAGACAAGGTGAAAAAAATAGTACCTTCGAACGAACTATACACGCAGACACACACACACACACATATAAGACTCAAACACATGTACGGGTAGTTGGGGTGCTTTACCAACCGTCGAATACAGAATATTACATTGCATATGGACTGTTGGGCTAAAATCTAAATGATTTACATTTTTCGCCTCATGATCTCTAACGATGGATGGCGATCGGAGCGACTTGGTCTGATCGTGACGCTGGCTAGTGCTAGTATTCGTTGTCGTAATGCCAGTGCCTACGACGGCTGGTCGGCAGTGTTAGCAGGAGGCTTATTCATTCAGACTCTAGCTGATGCTGCCTCTGCTGCAGCTTATACCCGAAAGCGATAAGGGTGGCAGCCATGCACTGTATATCATATAGGCCATTATTAGATATCATAGCATGTAGTAGAAAGCACAGTAATGGAGAACGCGGCTTGGCCTGCACTACGACCGGTTAATCAGGCGCATAAGAAGTAATGAGTGGATGACACGTCGAGTAAAAATCGGGTAAAAGACCGCTTGTCTGTCGGTCTGGTCCGATGGATGATTATGGCCACCGAAGCACTCATCAGATGTTAGATTATGGAAAAAGTCGTTCTGGCTGTAAAAACAGGTCGGCGCGCAATAGCAGTGCGTGTCTTGTATAAATGCTCTGGACCCCATATACACCGCGTATGCTAATGAGCTAAAATGAGTCATAATCTATGTTGCACTTAGAAAACCCCGTGCAAACTGTAGTATCTTTGAAAAGCTCACAATATTTGTATTACTGCTCGTACTGCGTATACGAAGAAAGCGGGTGTACTTCGCACCCTCGAAACCAATGTCTGTCTAACGATCATAAAATATCGTAATAATTCAGCCAAAGTCTTCACAAATGTACTCTGCCGCCCATTTATGTCCATAAACAAAATAGGTGCACGTACCTAACTTGATTGATAGGCCTGCAAGAACAATGTAAGCTGGCCAACAAAGTATTATGCACGAAAAATGCCACACAAACACTGTTTATGTTCTATAGAATTTCTACGCGAAAGCATATGCATGATAATGCGCTTTTATGTATGTACAAAATGTTCGATGTTGTTTGCTCGATAGTATTAGCTTAACTTTCACTCTTCAATTGCATTCTCATCGAGAACACACACTGACTGGCCTACAAATAGGCCCATGAACACGTGAGTCACGAAGAAAAGTGGACTGCTTCGCCCAAGTGCTGTGATTCTGTAGTGTCTGTCGGGCGCCTCCTAGTGACGGGCAGCAAGCGTCAACTCTATCACACACAATATCGAAAATCACTTAGCCTGATTTTTGACTACTAATCATCTTATCTAGTCGGAAAATAATTCCTATGGATATGTTCACTAGGGGGCTAAACAAAATTCAAATGTACTGCATTTGCTTCAGTAGCCTACGGCCTTGTAATAAGTATTTTGCTAAGCCTTTCCATGGTCCTGTATCTGTTATTAAGGACATTCAGGGCCTCCGATGCAAATAACTTATAAAAGTAGCGATCCTCTACGAACGCTATTTTACCTGTAAGGCTTCAGCAGCTGTATCAAGGCAGAGACAGGCACCTTTATCTGTTGTAGGAAACGTACAAACTGCTTCGTAGGTGCGTAGATAAGTCTATAACGACGAACAGAGACGAAACGCATCCCATATGACTTGTATACATCTACTCGTAACAGCTTTATCGTTTTGTGAATCGCGAACTTACATGCGTCAACTTTGAAGCTATTTCTCAAGTTGTACAAGTTTCGATAACTACTTTCCTCTCATTTAGCAGCTAAACTATGGAAAAGTTAATATAACAAACACCCTGATTGTTTTGAGCGCTCGTAAAATTTCACAACTATTACTCCGTGTATAAATAATCAGCTAAGCCAGGCGGAATATGGTCCCCCTCTTTTTTGATCGACGTCTGCAATCCGCTTAACTAGAACATTGGCGTTATTGTTCTAAATTCTAGTACAGGCTTTATGTTGACGAGCAGAATGTTGGCTATAAGACGCATCTAAATTACACTATGTAAATTTATACATATGATAATTTACTGTCGTATTTGTATATGTGAATTTAACCAGTCGCAGATCGTCACCAAATAGAAGCTACAGCATCATCAGTACTGTTCATTAATCAAGTTCAGGCTCAGCTTCAATGCCGTCAGGTTACGATACCATAATGAGAACCAAACCCCACACTTTAAAACAAGCCACTCATTGAATGTGGTACGTCGTTTCACCAGATGGTGCTGCGACACATCGAGCATAGAGTTAGGCACTAATTGCAAGGCCGTAGCCGTGGACGGTAAACGCTAATGGCACTTAGATCTGAGTTTACTTTTATGTAAGGGCTTCTTACCTCTTAGCTATCTTTTAACTATCTACCTATCCAACAACTACCCCCTCAATTCGAGGGTAGCTGCTACCCTAAACAGGCACCGCACGCGCCGTTGCTGGTTGAGCTGGCAGTTCTTCTGCAGCCGTAGATGCCGATGCCGATGCTTCCCTCCATTATTGCTCCAACCTGCCTCGGACGACCACGACCGAAGACATTTTGCCTGTGTGGGACAAAAGGCCCCCAGGCCGCCCAAGAGAGCAATAGGTCAAAAATAACTTTCTGTACCGTTTGCTCGTCCTAATGGGAGAGAAGGCTGCGGCTGCAGCAGCTGCACTATCTTCACCGTCCTTCATTCCCGCTTAGTTCTCGTCTCTGTTGGTGTTTGCGAATACACGAAAAAGGCGCCAGGAAGCCAGACTCATCGATTGGCGATGCCGCCTATAGAGCCGATGGCGGCAGCCGAGCCTGTACTGAGCGTCCTCGTATCGTTGCCGTCGCTCTAGCGGAGCTCAGTTGGTCGCTGCTACCGTTGGTGTGGCGTCGATGCCAGTAGCAATGGCGGTGGTGGTGTTTGGGGGTCGCGCTAGATCGCGATACACGAATCTTTGCGAGACTTCGCCGAGAATGCAGCGCACAGCACCTAGGCAACAAAAATAGCGACGTTCCACATATGAAACATCTACGCTAAACTCTACAGATTTCGCACATTCGCTAATATCTAGCCTATCTATTTATCGTTCTATAGGCCGTTCTGTGAAAAAAAAAAAAAAAAAAGCTTCACAAAGCTTTCCGCACCTCGCAGTCAGCGAGCCACAGTCGATTTGGAAGGAAGCCGGCATTGGCTTGAGCCTAAACTTGTTCAATGAACAGTTTTAATGATGCTGTAGCTTCGATTTGGTGATGCTCTATAGAAAGAACTCTGCTTCAATTGGCCAGGCCATCCACGTTGGTGCGCACCTTCTTTCTCCGGGGAGGCCCTTTGGTTTTCTTACTTTTTCGTTTTTCAGGTCTTCAAAGGTGATTTTACTTCACATTAGGACGCATTTTGAGGAAAATTCGTAGTCGCTAGTTGGTGAGGGAGCGCGTGTGCGAGAAACTTCACTACAAAACTGATTGAGTTTGAAACTTGCAGGATGTATATACGAAAGCAGGATCAGTAAATAAAAATAATATTCCGTTTATGGATTCGATATGAAACGACATACTATCTTAATACGGTCTCATCTAACATGGGAAGACAGAAATAACCCGTCTAAATTTGACCCGATTGTGGGGCAGACTGACGCGACCAGCGTTAATAACAAAGATAAAGCTATCTTTATTTACTATCGCCATGAGCTCAAAGTTCGATTTAGTCGGTCTTAAGACATCGTAGTACATCATAGCAAAATGTTGCACGCTATTGATGACCGAAACAATGCCCCGCAGCTGCTTTTCTTCAAGCGGAACGTTCACTGAACCCTAATAGAGACGAGGGCTTCGTCAAACTGTGATTTAGGTGTTATCTTTCTCATATGACTTTTTTTAACTCGAAAATGAATATTTCGCTTTTAGATACATTTAATACTATTCTCAGTCTGGAGCGAGCACTCCGTAGTACTGAACAGAGTAGGGAAACTACAACGGTTAACGCTGATATCACTTAGAGGAAACCCTGTTGAATCTAATCTCAAAACACCGTACGTGATACTTACTTCTAAAAAGTAACTTCCCAAATAACAAACTAAAGCAACGAAAATAATTGCTCTTGACGTACAATTATACGCCGGCCGAATGAATCTATTAAAGTAAGAAAGGTCGTCGCTTCCATAAACAGTACTCACAGCGCATCTTCCTATTTTCGCAGTCAGCTTCAAATCGTTTTACAATAAAAATACACGAAAATAGATATGGTAAGTCCTATACAGGCATAACTCTTAGACAGATTCTCACTGCCTGCCCATATAATACGTTTCGAACGTGCTGAACATAAAAATCTAAATGGCCCGTACAAATCTATCGAATCTAGCCATATTGTTGCCTTGAGTAAACTCTGAAGATGGCCTCACGGGCAGACGTAGGCTCAAAGATAGCGCTCTAGATGAAAAACGTCCTTAAGCAAAAAATGTACCTAATGCCTCACCCCAGTCGGTATAGTGTAGCCAAAAGTTTAGCCCCATTAGGGCGCTGAATGTAAATAACCTAAATATTCAAGTGGTGTGAATGTTTTTCAACTGTGAAGAAAAGTGTAATTTTGACGTTGATTTAAACACGAGTGATCTTCGAACACATGTCTATCCGCAGTCATCTAAGTCACCGTCTTCGCATCACACGTTGCCGACTAAGGCTACATTCGTAAGGCTGCTCTACCTATGAGGCGCAAAAACATGAAGCAAATCATTGTAGGTAATGGTAGGCGATAGGCTCTCAATCAAAGCAAGGAAAGGTCAACTTCTATAATCTTTTATCGTTTACGTCCGCTCTGTTTTTTCTAAATTGCTTCCATTAGTACGCTAAAATTGCGGAACGCGATCTAAAAATGTCAGCCGAACTCTCCTCCCTTACAGAATCCTATGAACGAAAAGTTTAATTTGGATTTTGTTAGTTTGATAATAGGATTTTGATAGTTAGTAACACGACATACCTAGACATCTACACGACGTTGGACGCTGGAGGCGTACTTTCAGTATATTTTTTCCGTGAAGAATCCCAGCTGTTGCATCATGAAATCAGAGGATGACTCCTCACTTCCGCAATCTCGATTATATTACCTCGCATTACCGTAACGGCATATTTTGTTTAGAACTTTGTGCTTAAGCTGAGAAATGATACCATAAATCTCGTTTGAACGACCTACATTTTGAATAGATAGCGAGGCGTTTCACATGTATTAGTATCTACAATTTTATTTCCCTTTTTTTTCTAATCGCAGATCACACACACTAAGTCAGTACGGGCCATTTCAAAACTTCATTATTTAGATGGAAGGCTCACCTTCGATATTGTACTGTCGCTTTACTAGTCCGGCTCACCGCTTGTAGATACGATCGATAATTCGTGAGCCTCAGCGTCGATTGGGGCACTTCTACCCAACAGAACCCAGCCAGCTGTTATATAGTATCAATTGGATAATGACGACAGACACCAATGACCTACTCCCTGTGTGAATCTACCTATTTATTCTTTTGCCTATATTCTACAGCTATAGGTAAGACAATGTTTTGCGCGTCCTGTCGTTATACCGGCTTCACTATATAATACTCTAGTGGCACATACGACAATTGGCAGACACATAAACTCATCGATTCAACGGCTAAATGCATATAATACAGAATACGGCGAGAAATAGTTAGAGCGGGGGCCTCTTTTTCATTATCGGAATGGAATAAACAGACTTCACATACAAGACACGAGTAATCGTTAGGTACTAGATGTACACCCATAGCTAAACGCTGCTGAATTTTTTCCACGCTAATTATAAATTATAAAAAGTAAGATATTTTTTGATTGTTAGAAATCGCTGAGCGTCCATATTTCGATCCAACCTTACCTAGACACCACGTACAAACGGAATATGTCAACAGTTTCTTGTGCCCCTTCCTGAAAAGACCTGTTATAGCAATAGCCAACTATTGTTCACAAGATAAAGTCAACGATCCACACATTGAAAGAGTTGCATGCAAGACACGAAATAGATTTTCCCTTGTTCCGTAGATGTTGGCTGTAGCTGCATGGCGGACGTTCCTCATCCTCGAATTAATCAAAAAGAGAGAATTCCGGGTAAAAGTTCAGTGATGGAAAAAAGTGAACAGAGCTTCATTATTTAACTTAGGAACACTGGACCACGATGCGATTTACATACGCGTCGAACTTACATCTGTAAGACGTGATACCGTTACTTTAAGAAGATAACTGAAACTTAGCGAAAGTGTGAGAAATGTGTCCGGAGACCCGCAGCTCAATGACGCTTCGTGGATGTCTAACGAATCGCTCGCATTTCCCCAACGAGCTGCCGTCATCTCGGTACATGACCAGCCGGCCTTACCTTGAAATCCTGCAGGAGGAATGATTGTCTGCATCATTTAGGTTGCACTTGGCACCTCAGTAAACTCTTATGTCAGCCATAGAACATCCTAATTAAAACAGCCAATCGTAGTGTCGGATCTGGTCAATCTTGAGAGGTTCAGTTATCTAAGTTTTACATTGTCGAATCATGCTCCGGGCCTTGCGTGTAGCAGACTGAGGTGTCAGAATGAAACACGAAGAAATGGTCTAGATAAGCGTCAGCTGTCCATAGCCCGAAAGTTAGAAAATTTCTTCTAAGGCCTAAAATAAGTGTGTGCCATCACCAATAACTAAAAACCTAAGCCTTATGCCACAGGCCAGCGAAACTATTCAAATGATTTTTCATCAGCTCGTCCAACTGGATGCTGAAGGCTTACTTCAGGCTTTTGCGCTACCGTCATTATTATTATTTATGAATTAATCCAGTTGTTGTGCCAATGTGTTACTTTGTTTGGCTTGAACTTTCAAAAAGATTTCGCTTAACAGACCGAACGAAACTAGTAGGTGGAGAAACCTAACAGGATGTTGCTTTCTGCTCTAAGAAGGTTCTGAATGAAAATCAAAACCTGTGCCTACCTAGCGATGGGTTCGCTCGCAGTAGACGCACGCACCGGCGGGTCAGACCGTATGTCAAAGAAACAAATACTCGTGTGTTCTGTACCTATTAATATTATCGTACCGTAAAAGCTAGTAATTGACAATAACTAGATATTAATGATACGTCTTTAATTGATCTTGTATAGCGAGCGAACGGCGGCAGACTTACAAGTCCTTACATGACAATAGATGTTCTGCTTCTGTTCTTCTATTTACTGAGCGCTGGACGACGTCCGGTCAATGGCTAAGATAGACTGCCCAATGCTTATATTTTATCAGGTGGGCTTTCTACGCTTTTTGCTTCTTAGGCTCACGTCAACTCGTACGTCGACCCGTATGTCTTACGTTGCAACTCTCAGCATTAGGCTTTTTGAAGTAATGCGCCCACCTTGCTTTTTTCCATAGATTGTTGTCAGGCACGCTTCAGTTTATGATCGAAAGTGGAATAAATTATGTCGATACGATAGCGCAATCGTCTTTAGAGTTAAAAACACAATCTTTGCTGGATCTTAAATATCAATTTCAAGTGTAAATTTGCACAGTGTACTCAAGGATAAAAATGGTCTTTTATTTTTTCTTCGCTGGGCAATCAAACAAGGTTGTTGACCTGACCTTCGACGACCCTTCTGACCTGACGCCCTTTCTGCCTATTAATGAGGTTCGGCCTGATTTTTTGCAGAGTCCACGAGGTCTAGGCAAACCAGATGTGAAATAACAGAAGAACTCTACCTAATGAAGCTACCTACATTGAACGTCGTATTCAGTTAAATCTAAAAGTACTGGTATATACTTGTAGAGAGATAGTTTTGTTGTTCAATTTGTTATCTTCGAAATAGCTTCTACAGGCAAAATAGCCTAACGAAAGACATCGCAGTAGGGCTGTGGCCTTAAAGGGCATGTCTTCCGTGTATAAGACTCGTCAAGGAGCGCTCTATGAACTTACTCACGTCTTATTTATACCCCAACAATGAGAAAGGATCTTGCACCGCTTTTAAGGCTGCATATATATGGATGTCAACGATTAGTAGTGAAAAAGCCTCAGTTGATGAGCAATGACAGATAATGGCTATCTCATACATAGTTTTACATATGAACACTTATTAAACTAACAATTTGTTAACTTGCTTTTGGGCTTGGGGTAACTAGACGGCTGGACTGCCGACTATATAAGGTATGTTATTGATAGGAATCAATCTCGGTAAGGAAATAATCATTTTCGAGCAGTATATTTAGACCTAAAATATGGCTAGAAGCAACAGTGTCTTTTGAAAAAAAAAAAAAAAACTTCTGAATAGAGCGAAATAGGAACATTCCTTCTTCAACTAAGATGTGGGTTTTTGTTAAGCTCTAGTTATGTTGGGCGTCCGATCGTCGCCGTTTCAGTCGGTCCGAAGGTACAGGAAAACTTTTATAAGCGTGATCAGACATTTCAAGAATGACTTTCAATTCAAGAACAGCGCAACTCAGCTCGTCATCATCGCTCGTTCTTCTGTCCCCCTGCTTTCTCCTTTCTCCCATGTAACAAGTGAGCAAGTTGACCCAAGAGGAGTACTTTCATTTCGTTTACAGCAACTAGAGCTGGCCGCACCGCACCGTCAGGGCCCGACTGACTATTCACCGCGAGATCTCGGGATTCATCAGTGCGTTCCGGTGTAATCCTCATCACCCAATTCTCGCCGTTGCTCCGTCCCTTTCATCGAACATTGTGTTTCTTTGTACGCTAGAATAAACGCCTCGTTGATATATTTATATGATAGGCCTGAGCTGTAGCAAAGATCAAAACCTTCCCCACCTAAAGTAGGCTTACAGCAACCAAATCAGCTTCAACAACCCTTTGAAGCGATGATATGGGGCCTATCATGCATCCGCTCAGGTCACGCGAGCAATAAATTGATTCGAATCAGAAAAAGGCGTTGGGCAATTTGAAAAGAGTAAAGTTGAGATTTTATTTTAATATTTTACAATACTAGTTGACAAAGGTTTGAACCCAGTCATGTTGTGATGATAAACATTTTACTTTAGTTAGCTTTTTGGGGTGAACAATTTCTAAACAAACGCTTTATGCCGCACGGAACCCGGGATCTGGCCGCCAGATCCCGGCTTGGCTGAATGGTACTGCAAATGAAGTCTGAATATGTTATGATACTGAGCCCGCTTCCTTATACGTGCATACTATTTTGTACTTAGATCTGAAAGTGCGTAGAGCAGTTCGTACATTGGTTGATTTTCATGACACCTGGATTCGTATCTATAGGAGAATTCTTTTCAATTAGAAGAAGGCAACGGTCAAAGTAAGGAAACAAATGCTGTTTCCGTATACAATTGACCAAAACTGCGTTTTTAAGCTGATTTCGTCACTCGTCGTAAATTAATAGTAATAAAGTTATATATTAAGCCGCGTAATTCATCAATTTATTGCCTAGTAGAAGCTTTGCGTCCATCGCCACACTTATCGTATCAATTTAGACGGTAATTAAGCATTCCTTGATTTAAATTTCTTAGAAAAAATCGACATATTCACTGGTCCGGCCTGGCTCGGGCGTAGCATATAGGGTATTTCTGTAAGTCATGAATTCGCAAGTACCTATCGTAACTGGTAACTTTCCGAAAGATGGCTGTTTCTACTGTATGGAGAAAAAAATCTACGACGAACCCCGCCCGTCGATAGTGACGGGAGCGGAATAAATACGAAGCGTACAAATGCTATGTTGTCGCTGTTCGTATAGACATAGATATCATGGCATAGAGGTGTTCCTTCGTGTGAATATTTTCGTCTTTCGTGTTTCGTGGGGGTTTGTTTGATGGTCCATTGATGCAGCACGAAAGAAAACAACTCAGTTTAACTGTGCCACTAGTACCGCCTATAGATCGCAAAAGATCAGACAACTCCTAACATTTCACCATCGAAACCCCCCTGTCTTCGATCTTCTTCGTCTACAGACGTTTGGTCTTTGGTGTCCTTCACTTGCTGTTTTCAAAGGCTGGTACCATTCTGTAAAATGACTAGAGAGCGCTGGCGCCTTGAGTTCACAATAATTCATTCTTTCTTAGTAACATGTTTGAAACGATGCAAATGACAGAGTTATCTCTCCACAGATGTTTTGTGGTCGCTGAGATAGATGATCTGTATGTAGCTATATGATCTATATATAGCAGATAGAATATATGGTGAGCTATGTTCAGTTCTAGAGACGGAAAAAGTATTTTCGGTTGACGACATTTGGCTCGCAGTAGTTTCGGCGGCCGGCAGTAGAAGTCGACTGAACAAAGCCACGGAATCGAGGAGTAATTCGGTTTCGAATGAGCGCCTCTTTTCCGTTAATGAAAACGGGCCATTTACGTCACGACTAAAAATGAGCCTGTATTTTCTAGGTACATCCGAATTAAAAATAAACCCGTAAAAATTTCAATGACTGCACAAATATAAGACGGGTACCAATGACATAAATAGACCGCTAAAACCAATAGAGAATTTTGTAGGTGGATTCATCATATCTCATAAGTGCGTAAATAATCCGCTGGCTGAATCGTGTATTGCCTTAAATAGAATGAACTGAATTTTTGACGATCTCCACGGTAAGATATTGCCCACCATTTAAAGACAGCGTGTCTGGTAGGTATTTCGAAACTTCGCCCCCTAAGCAACAGTTCCTGCCCCTAAAACTGTACGTTCAATGTAGGTCTTTTCCTTCATAGATTTGCCACAGGTTTCTGCTTGTACGGCCATACGAACATGTTCAAGAAGATTAGCTGATATGATAACACCGCGTCTATATGTTTCTTAAAGATAAAATACGATATAGACGCTTTTCTCCAAACTCCATATTCTGAACTTGTTTGTAACGTTATGTTCTATTGCACTGTCCAACTTTTACTTACAGTTTATAGAAGTCCCCCGTCAAACGCCTGAGCGGACGATTCGTCTATAAAACGGAAAACTTTCTAGGGAATTTCAGATCTTACGGTATCGGGTGGTCGCAAACGTATTCTAGGCTTAGATAGAAGCAATTGTTTGTCCTAATCTAAAAATATATCATATAGCGTCATTTTGATCGATGAGTTCCCGTCATTTTTCTAGCGATGCCGTCATCTCATCACTGTGGAACTTTTGTTGTTTCGGAGTGACGCGTATTTTTTAGGTACTCTCACTGGAGCTAAATTAACATCGTCGCGGGAGTTTTGCAAAGATTGAAACTGCTAATATTAGGCTAACGCATAAAGATTTCCTATCCAGCTTCTGCCAGCTAGGGTATGGTGCTATTTTCTAATTGTTTGTTGTTGTTGCGTTATTATTTGTTGACAGTAGAAGTTCGAACCAATCGTTTCGGCAGACGGTAGCGGCGACTCATGGAGTACATGGCCCAGACTACTGGCCACATTCGTTTTTTTTTTTTTTTTTTATCTATACGCTGTTTCTGTATGCAATACATTTTCCATTACCCGTGATAAACCGCTTTGAAAAATGGCTGGATATTGTTGTGTCTCTATAGAGTTTAGCAGACGGAAGTACGATCGAGTAAATTCGTTTGCGGCAATATGTGTAACATCGGGACATTCAGCTTTTCTTCTGTAGCCAGCCTCCGTTAGATAGCCCAAAGCGCTTGATGTCAGATGGCGTTTAGTTCTTTGACGATCTCGCGTGTCAATTTCGTCCAACTTTTTTCGTGATTGGCCAACTGCTACGAAAAGGACCCTTCAAGGCAATAGCAGCAAAATTATCTTTGGCCCGTTTTGTCCCATAACGGATCATGCACAAATCTATTTATAGGCCTGGGCATCGTTTGCGCCTTTGTTGTAGTAATATTTAGCGGAATCGCATTCATATTAAAAACGCTCTATCGTAGAAACGTTCCAAAAACTTAAGCACAACCTCAGCTTTGGAACGACGCCAACGCCAAGTTGACGCGAGTCATTTTACCTTAGACAGGTGTGTTTTTAAAGATGTCTAGCTAGAAAAACGGTCGATAGTTTTTCGACAACCCCATATTAAATGTTGGCCGAAGGAAGAAACATTGGAGTTAACTGAACTCTTACATCGTTACCTTAAATAACTCCTGAAATTCATTTAAAGGTATAAAGATACACTAAAAAATAAATTATCTAGTATAGTAATAGATGCTTGGGCACGACTCATGGAGAAGCTTACACTGTTTTATTGCACCATTCGACTTCACCAGCATCGCCACCACAATTTCCACTTCTCTCTCTCACTTTCTCTCTCTCTCTCTCTATATATATATATATATCTATATATATATATATATATGGCGGTAATAAGACCGAATGAACACAGATGGATGAAAATGTGTGAGTCACCAAGAGCCCTAGAGGAGAATAAAAATACTGTATACCTATCTACGTGCGTATATATATATATACTCAAACATGACTCATTCCTTTGGTGAAGTGAAAGACTTCAGAGGAAGTGTGGCTGTACCCTATGATGGTAGTAGAGACCCAATACATATAGGCGTATACACATACGCACCCTCTAATACTATAGTATGAATCGCAAAGCAGGTAGTTCAGGTAGTCATGCTAGTCCTGGTCGGCGAACTAACATCGAATATAAAAATGCGGCTACACTGTACGACGTATCCCATCCTCTAGCGGAGCATGCGCGCTCAAGGTTCCTGCTCATAAGGAGGACCAATTTCGCTGTGACTACCCCACGGTGCCAATGCTGTTGCTGTTAGTAGTATTAAATTCGTATGGTATAATCAGTATACAGAGACAGGACGACGTCACTGCGTAACGATAACCTGTATAGGATATTTTTGTAATATCAACTATTAGTATATATGTGGTTCGCTAAAGTATCTACTAAGCCGTTCAGTAGCTAGATATTATAATGACCAATAGCTTTAAGATAGTAAGCTTCTAATCCTTTCTAATATATTCTTTCAATTAATAAATATCGCCAGAAATGTTTAGTTTTTTTTTTATGACAATTAATCTACCAAAACATGGCTGGCACCTTCGACAGTTACCGCATAGAACTAAGTACAGCTAGGTGAAAGATGTTATTGTGTTATATACTATCCATATTTTGTTTGAGATACACTGGGTTTGTACTCATCATTTATTTCAAGGGCTGTCAATACTAACGAGTTTAGCAGTAACGCGGCGAGCTTCAGCAATGCATGAACAAATTACTGCTATAACGGCTGCTCTCCGAGACGGCCATAAGTCACTTGTTCCATACCCCGGCACGCGTTAAAACCTACTCTGATTTTCGGCTCGAATACGATTGATATTAATGTCACTCTCCTAAAATGCTGTGCTTCAAGGGCCTGCTGACTTTACGGAAAATCTTTTGTTTACGCAGAGTCTCGATCACGATACTCGCATATGAGCTACTAATGTCGCCTTACTCTCCTCCGCTATCGGACGCCAGTGATTCCTCGGCCATTTTTGTCTCGACTTTTATCGTGCTTGAATTTCATCGTCGCCGTAATATGCGCCGCGCTCTCTGCCGCTATTTTGAACGACGAACTGTGTATACCCCCACCCACTCCGTATGCCATCTTTCTTTTTCACCGCCCGCTTCCGCCTTTCCCGTGTCTGTCCGTGTTTCCACACAGGTCTTCAAGCTTGCCCTGTTGCGCAGCCCTTCGTTTTCTGAATTCTTTTTCCTTTATCTCAGCCATCTTGTTTTCCGTAGACTTTTCCTCGTATTCGTTTTTTTCTCAACCTTTATCGTCACACCCAACTCTTCATTTTCTTCATTGTGCGCAAATCTTTCGTTCGCTCTGTCGCCGCCGCAACCGCTGCCGCTAACGCCGCCGATCGAGCGACTTTTGTTTTGAGAAGGGATTTGTCGATCTGATCTAGCGGTGATTCCTGTCGGTGGCCATCGTCGAGCCTGATGGCTCACTGCCTGGCGTGCGGGTACTAGCTACTGGATGTTAGCCTGGAGGGCTGATCCTGGTGACGACTCGTTCTCGCTGTACCTCACGAATCGGCACAGGTTCGGTAGTTTCATCGCTGGCTTGTCGTTCGTCCCATGCCATATTTGCTGGTTCCTTGAGAACACATTGGAACATACCATTAGTAGAAGCAACGTTAGTTGCAGGCGTCGTCGCTAGTGAGACACAGAGCAACGAGCTACGAGAGGATCAACTGAGGGCTCGCCGTATTGAACCAGCAATAGCAGCTAGCCAGCCCGTGGCTGCGATTTAGACAGTGTACATCCACAGAAGCGTACAGCCATGCCCGTGTACATATTACATACCATTGTAGTATAGGTGCAGATACTGGTATTCCCACTTAAACGAAGGTGTATAGCAGAACCATCGCTACAAGCAGGCTCTGTCAGGCCTTATACTTACTTCAACCCCGATGTGACGTGAGCTTGACTTGAGCTCTGATCGGCTCCTGTTGCCGGTTTAAAGCGACTGTTCAATAGCGCCTTGAATGGAGAACGGAGGGAAAAAGCAAAGCGCTTGGAACGGTTACCGCTGCTGAGTTTACCGCTGATATTTTTGCTATCTGATGTTGCTGTCAGGATGCCTTAAATTCGACGTTGGCTTTAGCTTCACTATGTGCCTGGCTGTTTGATGAGCTTTATTTCGTAGTCCCCATTTGCTGCGTATCTACACATATGTATATACACATATAGTATGGTATTAAAGAAGTTGCTGTTGCCCATGTGGCGCTTGCTTAGTGCCCATTGGGGTGAGTTGGGGTCGTTGGCTCTCTTACATCGTTAGTTGGCTTAACTGTGTCGCACAAAGTTGACTAGTAGCTGCATACATACATTGTAGCCGAAGTGTTACATACTAGACAGGGACCCGTGCTGTCGCATTATAGAGGTGCCGTCATTTTTGCATAAAGCCCAATACTCGCTGAAGGTTTGTACCACTTTTGGGCCTTTGATGGGTGGCGTCTGGGAGCGCTAAGGGCGGCTCCGGAACGGGAGGAAAGCGGAGGAAGTTGTAACAGTACCTATAATATATTTCTAAAAAGCATGTTGACGATTTCGGCGCTGCGGTGGCTGGCGCTCGACTGATCACCATCGAGGGCGTCGGTGGAAGGCTTGTCCTACGCTTTGGATCCAGCATCGACTATTACGCTTTAAGGTTAAGCAATTACACATGCCAGCATCAGCCTTATTCAATTTGAGAATATAAAGGTACTCATAAAATTGCGCTTGCATATGTTTGACTGTTTCCAGACATATTCAGTATCTATTGTCGACCATTGTTGAGATCGGTCGAGGTAGCAGAAATAACGATTTACTCAAGAGTGAATATGTTGAACTTGCTGCAGTGCAAAAGCAGTTTCCTATTGGTTTAGGGTTAGCTTTCACCAAGAGTTCATTCTGTCATTTCTAGTTTCACTCACTTGGGACGTTCGAAAGAGAAGCGCGGACCATTGTGTTATTTGCTTTTATTGAAAACTAGATTGAGGTACTGACGCATTTGTTCATACGCTGACATGAATACATGCTCTTGCAAACGAATCTTCTTCCCTTGAGACTCTTCTGCTAATTCAAAATAATTAGCATCTATTAAATATAAAGCAGCATGAGCTAGCAGGGGCGGTGGGGTGCGGGGGGAGTGAAGATGAACGCAGACTTTTTTCGACTGATCTTTCTCATAGGTCTGAAGAAGTAATCTTGAATTAAATGAGCGCGAAATGCAATCAATTGTAGCGTGAAGTTTTAGCAGTGGCTACTTACTTGCTATTTAATTGAATCGAACTACATTATTTTTGAAAATTTCGAAAAGCTGTAAGTTGGCGACAAGAAAACTTGGAACAACCTGCATTCTATGCCCAATCGCAGAAGCTGATCGGTCAGGAGTCCAACGCTAGGTGCAGAAAGAGAATTCGGCGATCTTTTGGGATCTGCGTTCAAAATATATCAGAGACATATAATAGATTGGCATTGTAGAAACGGTAACATACCTGATGTGATCTCTGTCGAGTCATTTTACTCAAGTTAAAAAAACTATTAAATTATTTAGGAAATTGTCACCTATAAGCTGTATGATTTCCTTTTTTGCGGATAAATCCGTAACCTTCATCATAGGACTGCACGCTCATCTCATGTGATTTGATTATTCAGAGCACTGAGCGCGTCTTAGAGGTTCCTCGCCACCTGAAAGATATTTACGTAGTGTTGCTTTTTGTCTAGATATTGAATTGTAGATGTTTCAATAAGGCCATATGCTGATCAAAGCAGTACCTCTGGCGTATCGGAGTGTGGATTACTCCATAGTATTGAAACTGAGATCGTCACTGCGTTTTTAAAGTGATCAGACATCCTCAGCAGGTATTCAGAAAAATGTATGTTTCCTAAGTTGACCTTAAGATGTTAACTGTCGGCAGAAAGCCTGCATTAGTGACAATTGAGTGCAGGTTCGAGTAGACGACAAACTTGGAAAAGTATTTAACTGAATCTCTGCATACGAGATTCGCAAATGCCAAATTGTACGAGTCTGTAGATGGTACCGTCGTGTGGCTGGAGCTTGTGAGGACGATGTGTCGGAAGACTTAGAAAAGAGCTGGATATGGCAAGTTTCTTACAAATTTGATTCCCTAGCGAGATGTGACTGCTGTGATTATTTATTATCTAGTAGAAGCGAAAAGAGCGAACTGTGGTAAGTGCCTTGCCGTCAAACCTCGTTGAATCTTCACTGGCAAGCATAGATAATGTTCCAACTGGATGTCTCGCTCATTAGTGAATACCTTGTTCTTAACACTCTTTCCAAGCGTATTCCACGCTTTTTCAACAGATTTTCTTGCAAGAGGAGCAAGTTAATCTCTTCAGAGCGGCCTCTTTGATAGAGCTTCGGAGTCGCAGTGTTCTCTTTGCTTTTGAAACGGCGATATTTAGGCATACTGTTAACATAGATGTTAAAACGAGATATTTTCTAATAAGATACATTGTAAATCCGCAGTATTGCTTACAAGTGTCACTCTACTTGGCTTATCTATTTCGTCTTAAACCTATAATTTCAGTTTTTTCTTTCAGGTAAAAAAAAAAACTGGTACTTAAAATACTACGGCTGTAAGATGTTACTAACCGTTGAGCTCGAATTGATAAGACCATTCTAATATTCTTCCTTCGAAAAAAAGCAAGTCGCAGAAGTATTCTTGCAAAAATGAGAAGACTAAGAAGAAGAGCAAGCTATTTGATACGTTTGCCGAAACAACCTAACCTAGAATTTATCAATTGCTTTCTTTATACGGAAAACGTCTGGTGTCCATCTGCTTTCCCTAACAGATTTATACGTTACCTTATATCCTATTTTGCACTTCTGCTTTACTATCTCTAGATTCAAATTATTTTGCTTTTACCTAGTATGGCAATATGGCGGCTGTCATTGGGCACTTAAACTGACAAACAAATAAAGTACGCATAGGGTTAGGAAGCTCGACAGCCATTTAGAGTAACCACTACAGAATGAAAAAAAGGCCAACTTATGCCGTTGTACAGAATAAAAAAAACTCTGCTCAACGCCGTATGGCATCTGATAGCTAAAAGTAGTATAATTATTATAACGGTAGCTCAGACTCCAGCCTTATATAACAGCAAACATACAAAAAAAAAACCTCACCATAAACTAAACCTTGAAAAAAATATCCTGTTATCAGCAACCTGGAGTTCTCCAGTAGAATTATTAAAACTATTCTAGTTTGGCAATATTTCAAGTACTACATAACTGTATTTGTATGAGAAGATCTATTTTTATTTGCAACGGTGGCAAAGTGAGCCATCTAAGGGATTTTCAATATGATCTATCTGTTGTCCACTACTTCCAGTGCGGAGCGCTATATCAAGTTCGTCTTTAACGAAACGCTGTCTTTATTGATAGGCTGTATGTTGCACTGGCACAATAATAGCAGATAATAAGAACTCAACGGTCAATCTTAAAGCTTGGGAACCTAATATAATGTAAATAAGTACAGAACTAATACTAATAAGACTATTCAGCTTGGCTATTTAGGCTGTTTACTCATTAAGGCACTACGTGACCTGATCTATCCATATTTATTGATTTACCTGAGGACATTTCCTGTACACCTAACCTTATCGGCAATAGTGAAAATGGCCGATCTTTGAAAAAATCAAACATACATTTTTGACGGTGCGACGTATTAACGTCTAATTATGTAAACTTACAAAACAAAAAAAAGAATTTGCGAGCGATCAAGTTGACAAGTACTGATAAACTTAGCGTTAATATGAAACAAATTTTATTTTATCTTCGTTAAAATATATTCCCTTATTGACGGCTAGTCGCCTATCCGCTTTTTTTCCTGCACGACGTCAACAAAAATTCGTTATGTCCGTAGGTGATTTGAACGTGTCTCATTCAATCGTAACAGAAAACCTTTAGCATCATGAGTTTAACTAATTCCAGCAGAAATCATAGAAAAACTTCAATTTAAAAACAACAGGAACAAACCAACCATTTTCTCTCGGGTCATTTTTTGTACCCTTCTTTGAATTCTTTTGCTTTTTTCTATCTATCCATGCTCCTTTGGCAGTTGTAGTAGTATCAACGACGTCGGGTGATGCCTACTTTTCATTTGGTAGGGGAAAGGGGACGCGAAATGGCGAAATATACATCATACTTTAATATTTTTCATCCATGATAGATGAAGGCCGAACCCATCGCCGCCGTTCCCACAGCAAGCTCGCCCCGCATCTCCGGTCTCCAGCCCACGTCCCGTACATCCCGAGATAGGCGCGCACACAGAGACACAGACATACAGGCAACTGTCGAGGCACAAACGAACATACAGAAACAACTCCGTCCGCAGGCTTCAGCTGTTCGCTGCTTCATTGTCCAGGACCGAAAACTGCGACATTTCGAATAATAATAATAATAATGGAACTCTCACCCGCTTTGCCCTTTTTTTGCTCACTAACCTCCCCCATCCCCACTCACCCCCGCCATGACTTGCTTTCCATACACGTCCGTATAGCTCCGAACCAACCTCACATGGTACAAGTTGCCATCCGTTCATTCCCTTTACCCCACTCTCGTCAGCCGTAACCCGGGGGCTTCAAACGACCCCTCGGCGTCCGTTATTCCCTGCCCAGGCTGCTGCCGCCCCCCGCAGCCACATTTTCTCGACATCGTCCATGGCCAGTGGGAGGGGGCGACGGCAGAAAAAAAGATCGCGGCCGTTCGACGGGAACGGCTGTGGGTGTCCCGGGGTCTTTCTCCTGGTTTTCGTTGTTGGTGTTGTTGTTGTCGCCGTCTTCTTCTAGAAGACGAATCAGCCGACAGGGGCTGAGTGAGCGAGGCAAAAGCAGACGAGAGGAGAGAGTGTGAAAGTAAGCAGCAAAAGGAGAAGTAGCTATTTATTATTAGAACTGACGATACAACAGCGGAGCAAAGGAGGAGATGGCCCAACGAACGGGAAAGGCAAAGCGTTTTTACGGCGACGATGATGGTGATGGAGGCGGCTTCGTTACTGTGAGCAGCAGCAGACGAGGCAATGATGGCTGTAGTAGCTGGTCGCTTATATAGAACAGCAGCAGCAGCAGCAGCAGCAGCAGCAGCAGTAGAACCATATGAAGCCCAGTCACTGCCGCACCATTACCACCAACACCGCTGCTGCAGCAGCTTTCCAAACCCAGTTTTACACCCTCTTGCAGAACCACACTGAAGTCATCAGAGTACTTCGGACGAGCCATACAGTCGCCTGTCTCGCTGGGCTAGCTTACAGTGATCATCTAAATATTTCATCAAATATTTTCCTATTAGTTATGTATTGAAGGTAAAATCCGACAAAGTCGTGACACACAGTTTAAGGCATCCGCGGACCGTGTTCACTAACAGAAGTAAATACGCCCAGTTAAATAAAGTAATCTATCATACTGGAATTAATGAGTGATAGCTACTACAAATATCTGTGTCAGGTGCTATATATATTCTAGCTATATTGATCAGGCAAAGAAAGAACGCTCAGTTACGTGCTTTAGGAGCGTACGATCTCTGTGAGGCTGATCATCACCCTGGCTATATCATAATGGCTTTTTTTTTTAAGGGTGAGCGCAAGCGATGGTGTTATTTCATCCAAACGCTCTCAGCGAAAAATAGTAACTTTCGCACGAAATGACGTATTTCAACAGCTATACTGCAAAATATTTATCTTAAGCTGTGAGAACTCCTTACTCGTAACCCACAGAGAAGAAGAAAGCCACGACTGCCTTCCAAGCCAAGAGTCAATTAACGATTCAAATTTTAACCTAACTAGCCCTATGCAAACAGAGGCGTCCTGCCTGTTCCTTACCTATTTAGTTCATGCAGTCCTATCAGTCTTGTGGGTTGTGATCAGCCCAAAAAGCATGACAGAAACAAGTGGATTGGAAGCAAACTGCGGAACGGTTTTTTATCATCTTGTATATACACAATATTTTATCGACTCCGCTAAATGCCGCTAATATAACTTCGAAAATCACCTACAATCAACAATTGTTGTGGTTGTATTTCCATATCCCCTCTTGTTCTTTCACTAATCAATTAAACAGACAAGGTTTGACTGCTTTTACTTCACTGAGGATTAGTAGATAGGCGATTCTTCCAAACATTGTAATTTTCTTATGTAAATATTATTATAATATAATTAGTATTAGATTCGTCTTAATTAGTAAATATAAATCCTACAAGTCTCCAATGACACTCAATAACGACTGGAGCACTTGGGTAACGTACTGCCCGATGCAACAAATGAGAGAATAGGGGAAAACTCCATCTGCCCATCACATCCAGCCACAAACCCTCTGGCGATGTAATAACAAGCAGTGTCTAGGGGCCAATCGTTTTCCTATTTGCAATCTGTCCTGGGTTATGCCTGTTATCTTATCGTTCGTCCATTTACACTGTGAGACCTCGATTTCACCAAACCTCTAAGGGCTTAGGTAAACATAAGAAGCCTGTTGTTTCAGGGTAAATAATGTTTCAAAGGATGTTCATGGTCTGGGTACTAGCTGAGACTTTTTTTTACGTTGGGACATTTTGCAAATTATTTTCTATTAGCCTATTAAAAATTTACGAGTAGAGCAACCGACCCATCGGCTACGACGTCGTTGAAGCTCTTGACTTGACTGAAGGTAGCGAATTATAGAGCGGATACGTTTAGTATGACAACTATATTTAAAGCTTTATGGCACATTACTGACTGGTTCTTTTATTTTACACGTAAGCTATCGTTAAAACATGATAAGATAAACTGAAATAAAATTGATTTTCTAGGGAAAACATTTGTATAAACTATGCAGAAAATGAATTAGGTGATACCACATATTATGATTACTACAGTAGTTCCTGTGAAATAATTTAACGGTTCGCCATGGAGCTTGCAATAACATGTTGCAATAGAACGGTACAGGGCAAAGCTGGAACAGCTTCAACTGCTATTTGTTAATTTCGTAGAACTGTAAATATTTATACGAAGGGTATATATTTTGCTATAGAGCTCTAAGTGTTAAAGAGATAAATCTGGATTGAATTTAACGTGCTACTCTAGTACATCTACGTTCTTCTACGTACGCGTCGATCATCCTTAGCCAATATTACTACCTAGTCCAACGAATTAGCAGAAAAACCATCAAATGCAAGAGACTGTGATGTCCAACGTCTGTATGATTCCACTGCGTCGTCATTTCATACTTCAGCGTTGTCAACGATGTCATTGAAATGAAAGGTATATCGTATCAACCTATTTGTGGTCTCAATCCTTATCCAAAAAAAAAATGTAGTATTTACAAACAATTGAACCCATATCATGAACGGTTATTATACTATTTGTCATTATATTTAAATAATCACTCGTATTTTATATAGGGTCTATAGTAAAATCTGTGTCGGGCCCATCCGTAAGCTCGCAACACACTTGGAGGGAAAAAAAATTCGCAATGGAAAGGAAAAATTATGTCTTTTTATCTCTCTTTTTTTTTTTTTTTTTTTACAAACAAGTTTGTAATTTTTACGAAAAAATCAACTTCAAGGATACACAGAGCCCGCACTAGCAGGAAAATCTATAATCACATCCATGTGTTTAAGTATAAACGAAAGCTGTGCTGTAGTACATTGTGTGGAACGAGCCTTCAGAACCAATTTACGGCTCTTCGTATAGCACTGACCGGGAGTCTCTTGGCTGCCCAGCTCGCTCCGAACTCGAAAACGCGTGCAATGCCCACCATTACCATCACTATAGTCTTGTCAATATAGCTTATTGTCGTGCGCCCCGCTGTTCAATGTACTCCAGCTATTGCGTTACGCAGTGGCCCTAGGCATCATCATCTGCCCCGTTCCGGTTGGTCGTTTAGCTCAATTCTGAACTTCGCCGCACATAAGAGGACATTGACTCTGATAACCAGTGGGGCTAGTGACTAGTGGCTCGCGACCAGCTTCGGCCTCCAGCACATACCGCATCCAGAAGCAAAACTTCGATGGGATCACTAAGCAGGACCTTGCAGGAAGCAAGGACTAGAGACCGGGGTAGTCGGCTACGCGGTAACTTCAGCGCTGCTGGGAGCCACCGGCAAGCAACGCCACCCACCCCAAAGCCAACTACATCACTGCCTTCTCAAACAGCAATACTATTCCTGCCAGCACCCGCCAGTAAACGAGAAAGGCGCGCGAGTCCCCGCCGCTGCCACCGCCACTGTCGCCTAGCTTTGAAGGACCCGCGGAGATAGAGACAAACATTGAGAGACTGGAGGATCGACGAAGAGATGCTGCTTCGAACTCGACCGGAATCATCCGGTGGCAGGTCACCGGCGCGGGAAAATGAGAGCTCTTGTAAGGAATAGTGGCGGCGACAACAGCCAGGTGGACTGAAGCTGCCAGGACGGGCGTCTGCCGACCGATCGGCCAGCGGCGTCTCATTTGTCTTTTCGGATGCGCTCACCCATTCAACATGTCGAGTGTGCTGCGGCCTGCGCCAGCCAGCCAGACGGTTATTCAATATGGCTATAGTTAGGCTGTAATGGCAGCCACGTAAAGAGCTCCTGAAGGCAAAGATGGAGATGCTCGCGGCAGTACCAAGACCCTGATCGATTTCGTAACCTATCATTGTACAGCCGGCCTGTCTCCGCCGACGAGGCAGCCCATATGCGACATTGAGTTGGAAGCTCGTACGTGGATTCCGAACTAGTTGAGCGACTAGCTGAACACGTTAATTTTAACAGAATTAGCTGAAAGTTAACTCAAAATAAGAAGTTTATTTTGTGTCTTTTCTATAAAATGGATAGTAATTTCGTAAAGCAGCCAAAGTATGTGTAACAATAAATAAAGCCGTAAATTAAAGAGCTTCAGTCATCATGTCTTATACTTCAGCCGTATTCAAACATTTAATTTAATTCGTATTCCGTTTTGTATATAAAGACTCTTCAGCTTCTTCTATTTTCGTCTGCCGTTTGCTTCAATTGGATTCAACTGTCCCTTTGGCATAGATCTATTGTAAGTCTTTCCTTACAACCCAAAGGAGGGGTCAAACACGATGTTCACCACCGATTTCGCTTCCAACATTGCCCCGAATACCCCCTCTTTCAGGCGACACACAAATCGTATGCTCGTCGTATACGGTGGATACAATAGCCGCGCAACGACTGTCATGAGCGACTTTGCCACCCTCTCCCCCCCACCCTTCCTTCTTCTGGTCCCCGCATTCTCTTTTTGTTAAGGGAGGTCCTTGCGGGAATCGTACATGACAGGTAGCCCGCACCTGGCAAAGAGTGGCGGGTGCAGCCGCGAAACGAGACATCGGCCTTAGCAGGTCGCTACCGCTATCATCACCATCATCAGTAGTACTACCACGCCGACCGGAGCGGGCGTAGAACCTCAATGGGTCCTTGAAAACTACGGCGGGACCCGACGGCAGGCGAGCAAACGAGCCGAACCGAGCTAAATCGAGCTGTTGCTTCAGTCGTCAACGATGACAAGAGCCGTCCACAGACCGTTGCTTCTTCTCTGGTTCGCCGGTGGCTCTCAGACTCCGAGAAGCAGTCATAGACGATCCGTAGCCAGCGAGCGAAGGGAAATTCCCTTTAGTCGTTCTCCTCCGGCCGCTGTCGGAGTGAGCAGCAACAGCAGCGGTATCGGCCGAGGCTCGACGCAGGTCAAAAGTGCCTTCTTCCTTTCTTTGTCTTGCCTCTTTGTAGCAGCAGAGGCGGCAGCGCTTGCCTTAGTAGTAGTGCGCCTATAGAAACAGCAGTGGTAGTGTAAGCAGTGGCCGTTGTTGTAAAGTTAGTAGTATACCAAGCGACTTGCTCACTCACCGAACAGGCGAGTGAAAGCAGCCAGCTGCCAGAGATGGGTAGCTATGGAGGGGGTGAGCAGGGTCTTGTTGAACGGGGGTGGGGGGCGCGGGGTTGTTCCCGGAGGCGGTTGGACGAACGGAATGGGGAAGCGCGGAGAAAGGGAAGCTTACGCCACCTTGCGCAAGAGCCAACCCTGCACCAGCGAGGAGCCACCATCGCCTGCGAGCGCAGCAGGCCCTGGCCTCGGTCTCGGCCACATTCACTCCGTCGAACAACTGCCTACCGCTCTGATCATGCCGCCGCCTTCTACAACTGACCGTGCTAAGAGGCGGAGGGGGGTCTGGCCTGCTTTACTCTGCCGGCTTCCACTCCTGCTCTGGCTGTACCAATGAAGGTGGCGGCGGAGGCTGCTGGCGGTGGCCCCTCGGAGCAGTAGCAGCAGCTTCTTACCTACTCTAAGGTTTCTCCGCTCGCTGCTCATCATTCCGGAGTCCGTTTGTCCGTCCCTTCGTTCGGAAGCGGCAAGGAAGGATCTTTACGGGTGGTGAGGGGGAGGACGGGGTAAAGACGAGCGCATGCGGTGCACGCTGCGCCTCTTTCTTCTGGACTACTACAAGTGGACCCCGTTTATCTCCCGGTGCTCCCCAACGGCGCCGACGGCAGCCGCAGCAGCGTCCGCAGCAACCATCGTCGTTCTCCTTACGTTGACGTAACGGAATACGATAAAAGGGGTGGAGCAGTCCACAGTATTTTCCCAGATGCGACATAGGCTAGTTCTGAGGTAACGAACAAGCCAGGAAACCCTGACAGGGGACTAGGACTACAAAGAAGCAGACAACAAGCGGAACTATGAACACAATCACAACAACGCCAACTAATTATGCATCACAGGGAAAAGTTTCTTAACGTATCATTGCACATCGTGTCGTAATGGAAGAGGGTAACTTGCGCCAGCCACCTGAAATTTCGCGCCTTGACATTTAACCGGCCAAGTAACAATAGTCGTATGGTTGGGTAGATTCACTTTTGTCTGAGATTACATCAAAATAACGTCAAACAGTCCTGGCTGTTAGCTACATAGTGTATCCGTGATACAGCAGTATATGTTTGTTAGCTAAATTTAAGGACTCGTTGTGGTCTTGGTTCGAGTCCGGGCGTAGGCACATTTCATTTCGTGCTGGGAGCCAGCCAGCCGTGTGGAGTAACATCTGAGATCTTGAATTCCTGACGTCAAACATAGTGCTCTAATTCGATCGACATTAATCAGGAAAATATGCGATGGACTAATACATGCTGATTGTAATTTTGGAAAGTTTTATTTCTCTCCAGAAAGATTTTCATATTTCATAGTCCAACAATATGGCAATTACGCCAGACAATCGGAATGTGTTTCTGTAAAACCTGACATACTGCTGCCCCATGGAAACGCTAGCTTATACTTCATGCGGAGATTTCGTTCTACAGCATATGATGCTATCTCAGGTCTATGGCGCGATATACATATCGATGTCTGCAGCGACAAGCTTCAACCTATTATATAAAATCGTTGACCATGTAAGTTTAAGGCTTCAATCCTGCGCTAGGAGTCGAAAAGCTCAGACGGGTTCCTCAGCATCGCTCATCGTTATCAGAGCTTATAGTACATATCTAGTAATTTTCACTGGCCGAGAACTGCTGCTGCTGTCTGTCCTGTGAAGGACTGTTAGGGCTGCTACTGCCCGATTTGCTGGGTTGTTTGCTTGCTTGCTCCATGCTAGCTTTCTTAGGCCTTCTCCACGTTGGCCTTTTTTTCGGCTGTTCTTATTATTGCTGCGGTTGATGCTACCTAGTCAGCTTAACAGCGCTAGCAAACGACGACGGTTAGGGAGGATGGGGGGAGGGGTGTTTGTTGGTTCGTACATGCCGCCGCTCCTAGTCAGGCTTTTCTTCTGCTTGCTCGCGTCCTAGTCCCTTCCGTTCCTTTGAGCTTCGGTGTCGATAATTGGCAATACTAGTTCTTCGATGCTCACATTATATAAGCCGGTACGACTGAGTTAGCGTGTACCTGCATGTAAGTAGGACTTGCTGCTTCTAGATGACTGCGTGCGCGTGCGCGTGAGTTTGTGTGCACGAATGTGTCTTTCTCTTAGCTTGTCTCTTCTGTATGCAATCTTCGTGCTGTTCTTTATATAACTTCGTTCTCCCTTTTGTCGATTTCTTGATTCCTAGCCTTTACGATATATAGGATACACATATATGTGAATGTATGTATACGTGAGCGCGTACAGATCTTCGTTTGTGTGCATGCCCGTGCTGTTCAGTGGCTGGATCGTTGATTGTATGTTTATTGGCCCGATGTTAGTTATCATTTGGCCTTTAGGGGGTCTCTACGAGGACTTGTGTATAGGTCTGTGTACATCTGTATGTGCGTGGTGTCTTTTTGTATGGGTGCGTGTGTATACCTACTCGGATATGTCTTCATCTGTTACAAGGTGACTCTATCTGCGTGTATGTGCGTGTTCATGCGCGTCAAATTCACAGTGAATAACTGGTTGTGTATTACTATTGCTATTGCTTGGGTCTGGTTGGGTTCGTTCGTTGGTCGAGCTGGCGGGATTGCTAGATACGATGATGCCGATGCTAATGAAGGTAGTGGTACGGTGGCACTCGCGGGTGAAGACGACCGAACGCTGGAGCAACTGACCGACCAATTGACGTGGCGACCGTCCGGCAGCCAGCAAAGCAGGCGCGCAGGCAAAAAAAGCGACAGATTCACCGACGGACGGACCAGACAACTAACCAAGCACCGAAGCCGAGTTCGCTGCTGCTGCTGCTGCCGCCGCCGCATGGCCAGCGGCGGTCGGTGGATTTTTCGCCCACTTCAGCCTGCAGTCGACTAGGTAGCCATACAGCAGCCTGCCTCAGCGGCCCAAGCGCAGCCCAAACTCAAGCAGCAGCAGCAGCAGCAACCCACGCAGCACAGCCCACTGGGTCAAGTTGAGCTGAACCGCCGAGCAGAGCAGCACCCCACAGTCCAACAACAGCTACTACAACTATCTACACCGCCGCCGCCTCTGCTGGCAGCCGACGGCTGCTGCTTCGTTCAGTCAGTGCTCGGTAGTCCGCTAGTCGCCGCTGTCGCTCGTTCGGTCGCTCGACCGGTCGGTCGGTCGGTCGGTCGGTCGGTGCTCGCTCCTACGAGCTGCTGGCTGCTGCTGCTCCTCGCTGCTCCGCTCCTCGGTACTCTTCGCTGCTGCAGCCTGCTCGAAATAGTAACGCTGCTGACTCAGTCAATTCCGAATTCAAGCCGGCCGCTGATTGGTTGGCGGCCATGCGCCGGTGGCGCCCCCTGCGAGAGGACCCACTCTGCTCTCTCTCTTCTGTAGTTTTATTGTATTTGTGTTATTTTGTGAGTCGGCTGGTGAGCTGTGCTGCAGCCTGCGTGACGACGACGACGCTGCCGAGCTGAAGTTGCTGTTAGAGTGAGTGGAGTAGTTGTGTGAGTGCAGTTCTAGTGTAAAGTGATCCCGGCGGCGTCGGCTTGCTTAAACGCGGCGAACGAGCGCGCGCTGTCCATACCGTAAATATGCTGTGATGCCCCACGGGGCGCGAATCCCAAACGCGAGAGGAGCCCGCGCGACAACGACGTCCACGACAAGAAGAAACGCTCCGACGCTGAGGGTGGCGACGGCATCCGCCAGCGCCGTATAGCCGGGCCACAAATCGAAGCAGCAGAGAAAGAAGAACTTCTACTACAGCGCGAGCATCGGCCCAGCCGCCGTCTCTGCCGCCACAACGCTACTGCAACGTGAGTAGTTCTTTGGGTAGAACCCGGTAGAGGCAATAGAAGCAGTCATCAGCATCACTAGCAGAGCGTGCTCGCAGAGGAGTGCTCACAGTGAGTCGCCGCCACTGCCACAGACATCATCACCACCACCACCAGCAGCAGCATCATCGCAGCAGCAGGTCGAATTGCCACCTGCCTGAATGTCTGTTCACACGTCGTCCGTCTGCCGCTTCATGTACGTTGAGCAGGCCAGTGTTGAGTGACTAAGCTGACTAGTGACTGATTGAACAAGCGGGCGAACGAGTGTGTTTGTTGTGACCGTCCAATAGGCTGCCAGCCGCCCGCAGGAGCAACAGAAGGTCCTGCTTACTTGCTTGTTTGCCTGTCTGCCTGCCTGCCTGCCTGCCTGCCTGTCTGCCTGTTTGCTTTTTAGTTGGCTGCGGCGACAGGCTCGAACGGAGTCGGGACATCGTTTACCGCCTGGTCATCTATATCGTAGTAGTTGCTGCCACCAGCGTGTGTGGCCGTTATGTCGCCGGGTCATGGTAGCGACGGGGGTCCGATCCATTCCGTTCACTCTGATGGTGTTCACACGGGCCGCCACGGCGTGCTCCTACTGGATGGCAGGCCGAAAGGGTCTAGCTAGGCGGCCGATGGCCACTGACGCACGGGGGAATCAGGAGAGACCAGCTAGAGTAGTAGGTCCGGATGACGCTCCCTCCCTCCCCCTTAATCACAAACCCGCCTTCGCCCCCAATGGCCCAATAACCCCAACCCCTACTCCCTAGTTATCCATCCAGTCTTGTCATGGGGGCAACCCTCTTGCGCTCATCGTTTCCTGTTCACCGTGATCGCCGCCGCGTCAAAAGCAGGCAACTATTACCATTGTAAAGACAACAACATCACACGCCGCGTGTGTTTGCGTGCATGCGTGTTTGCGTGCGTGCCAGTCGCGTGTGTAGGTTGTGGTGGCACCGGGGGCCATCGAACGGTTGCAAGTGGCAGCCGTGACCGACAGATGAAATAAGATGAGTGCTGACTCTTCTTGGAATGATGCAGCTGCTGTTGTGGTGCCTGTGATGGACAATGAATTCGTCGCTTGCTCATAACATGGAACAAACAATTAACGCTGTCTCTGTGGCGGTGAAGGCGCGGATGATGCGATCGAGATGATTCAGTTGCTGGAACCCGTGTGGCTGCAGGTTTTCGTGGCGTAAGGCGTGCGGCAGCTATTCATCTTCCTGTTGTTGTTTAACCGATTGGCTAACTCGCACGTACACTTTTGCTTGTTCACATGCATACGCGCGTGTCGTTCCGCGGCACAGGGGCGCTGGGTACAATGACCTATAAGTGTAGTGCAATGAGTAGAAACCTCCGTGTGCTCAAGTCGATTAATGTTCGAAAAACCGCGCGGTTAGGAGCTGTGCGTATGTGTAGCCGTGTACATTCCACTGCGGGGGCTGGAGGTCGAAAGGAAATTATTCCCCGTCTCGACCACCAATTGCCCCTGGGTTTCTATGTGAGTTGCATCGACGTGGTTGCGCCGTCGTTACGTCCGAGCCGCAAGTCTCGTGCCAACCAACGCTGCCACAACACCCGCGCTCCGCTTAGTAAACGGTGTTTGCGGGAAAATATCTCAAAGAGAGGAAACACTCAAAGCGCTTGTCATGCGTGACTGCGATAAATGGGTTTATTTGGGCAAGCTGAGTCCAGGATAGACAAGCCGAGGAAAGAAAGGCTCTAATTTTCAGCGGCGATCCACATTTCTAGTTAGCGGATACTGAACGCGAAACTAATTGTGCACATCGCAATGAACAGGCGTATACATAATCAGATATTTGGTGCCTGACTTCGTGAACGTAACAATCACTGTGGAATTTACATTACAAAGGCATTGGATTAGGTAGACGTTATGCCATGTTACAAGCCTGAGAACACGGCTTGTGTCAATACTGATGCACTGTTTATACCCAAAGTGGTTAGGTTTCTTAATTAGAAAATTGGGTAGGTAGCTTTAAATACCTAATTGTACATTTAATAGCTCTCTGAATTTAGACAGTAACAAACGATTGATTTACAGTTATACCAGTTAGGGAAAGTATTGGCCCTTAGGCTCGTACACCGGAATTCTTCTTCCCTTTCTTTAAACGAACCACGTCCTCCGGGAATATTTAAATACACATTGAATTAGGAAAGCCTCCCTCTGTTTGTTCTGTTTTATTGTTATTAAAACGCTACGTGGTGGAGTCTTTCGTACTTATCAGTAGTAACAGAACCAAGGTTAATAGTTCATTGTATGCTGTTAACGATGACGCCGAACATCACCACTCTGTTTTCCACGATGCGAGCAAGCTGGCAGTTATTCCCGAAGAATCATCGAAACCGACACAGGTGTCACCCCGATTATTTTATCTGGTTCATCACGAGGGACAACCATCACAGTAACAAGTGTTTTTCCGTATGTTGATCTAGTCATGTATTAGGCTCAACTGATTGACCTTGTGATACACCTGAAGCTCGACGCCGTAGTCTGGGCGTTGAACGGAGTTCGGATTGTTGCTACCGCCGAATCAAGGGCAAGGAGGGAGATAAGGTGCGGTGGGGTGGTGACCTGAAGGCCACAACCGACTGGCCGCCAATCTAATGGTCAAGGGCGTGACGGACTCATGGCTGCTCCCGGCTTTGTCCTCGACCGCAGGGGATTGCCTCCGGGGAGTATCCAGCCACCCGCTCTTTTAGTCCTGCGGCTCCTGTCAGTGTAACGGGGTCTGACTCTGGCTGGGAAGGCGACCGACCGATCACTTTCGACGCTGCCTTCGGGGATTTTCACGTGATTCCCGTACTACCCCATCTTCCCTTTGGCCTCGAAATCTACCCACCACGACCCGGCCCCATTCATCCCTGCGCTTCCTCTCTACCCGCACACCAAAGCTCTCTAAAAAGGAGGGCGATAACGCACCCCACACCGCTTGACTCGCCTGCCCACGATTCGCTGGTATTTTCGAGCCATCGCTCTTTCTTGCGTAAGGCGGAGACGAGACGACCATGACCGCTTGGGGGTAGGGCGAAACGGGGACTGTAGCCGCCCGGCGAATGAGGGCTGACATCTACTACCTGTTTTCCTGCCTGACTTTGCCGTAGAGGGAAACAATTGAATGGGGATAGATGGACAAAATAGAAACTTCGGAAATAGGTATAACAGCAGCTGCAGCACAATTACAAGGAAACATTAGAGCGAACAAAACCTTACTTTACTAGAACTTGTTAAGACGCAAACAAAGTAGAGTATATGTCTATTCACTTATATTGATTTCGGCTAACTATAAGATAATTAAAGGCCATCGACGGGTACTGACCGGAAATGGTGGAAGGTGGACGGATATCTGTTCCTTTAAAACCGGGTGTAAACACGAACTATGGGAAACTTCTGGCCATTGCTAGAAAAAAAAAGCAACGATAAAGAAGTTTTAACGTACACGAACCTTCTGTTCCTTCATACTTTCACCTTTCGTCTTCTTTTAGGCGCGTCCGCCCCTGAGGATCGCGCGAATTGCGCCAGTGACGCAAGATCGCGTAACGTCTAGCTCGCTCTTGCTCGTTGGTCGTTCCCTCTTCAGTCATCTGCCGTCTTTCGTCACCCTCTCGCTTTTGGCTCTCGCGTCTCAACCGCGCCCCCTGTCTTATCGGGGGAGGCGACGACCTGAGTCCCTTTCCTCAGTTGGTCCGCAGAACGCCTGTCATTCCCCCTCCTCCACCATCATCACCATCATTGGCCCCTGAAAACCGCCTCCATAGAGAACCGCTGTTACCGTCGCTTCCAACGAAATCGCGACGGCTCCTTTGAGGCCGCTCTTTTGCGCAATCTATGCGAGTTGCGCATCCGGTCGTCCCTGTCTGTCGAACAGCATCCAACTAGACGGAGAACACTACCGCTCCAAAAGGCATGCAAAGGCAGAATCGCCGCTCAGTCCTCTTCCTACCTTCCTGACTAGCTTGCTGTGCAAACAACCAGTTCACGAGTCAGCCGGAGAGCGAACGGGGTCTCGATCGCAGTGTCCAAGCTTCTCGTTCATGCAACAAGCTTCACTCGTCCCATCGCTACCATCGTCCTTACTCCTTCCCCCATGTTCCTTTTAAAGACTTTGTCTCCCGTTGCGGTCCCGGTCGAACGGTCGGTCGACCACTCGGGCGTTGCTCGTACGCCCACCAGTCGCCTCTTCTGACGCCAAACTCGGCCTTTTTCTTTCCGCTTCCTAGTTGTTGGCTGGATCTCGGAAGCTGGAGGGTACACGACAATCGCGGGGCGGGGGGAGTACGAAATGCCGGAGACTGGAGCTTCTACTACTACCGCTTCGCAGTTTGTACGTTCCAGCAGCGATGCAGACGGCATTGCAGACTTTAGAGGTTCTCGAGTCTAACTCATACACGCCGTCTACAGACAAGGACGAGTCGCTGCACGCTCAGTCGCCAGATGGGGAAAGAAGGCAAAAGGGGACAACACGGGTGAAACGGCTGAGAGGGGTAGCGCAGGAACGCTGCTTTCATGCTGCCAGCTTGCCAGTTCGTCGCCAGGCAAGCGGTATGTTCTCCCTGTCTGCTCGGCTCTGAGCGCGTTCCTCTCTTTTCCCTATGACGGGATACCGGCGGTGGCGCAAAGGGGGACGAAGCTGACTTGGACTCAGGGGTGCGAGGAAGCGAGACGCAAGCGAGCGAACAGTCGGGCAGGGAAAGGAGAGTGGGAAGTGGTTGCGCAACTTGTCGGCCCGCTGCTGCGGCTGTCTGTGGATGAATCTGGCGACTGTACGAGCGACCGAGTCAGTGTTGTGCTGCGCTGTCCCCGGGGGATCAGTTGCGGCCGCTACCGTCTGCCGCTGTTACTACCACCGCCACTACATCCAAGCCTGTGGCTAGTAGGGTGGTTGTCTAAGAGGAGTGAAATACCGCGCCGGGGGTGAAGACACCGGAATAGGACGGAATGGGGTAGGTAGGAAATAGCAGCAGCAGGAAGAATCAGTCGAGACGGTCGGATGGTCGAGGGGCAATGTGTTGAACACCCCCCCCCCCCCCCCCCGGGATCCCTCGGTCACGCACACGCGCACACAGACCGGATCACAGATCGGCGGCACACGACCACACGTTTACGTACAGTGATAGCTGACGAAGTCAGACACACAGACTAGCATCGCATCCGTCGTACTCACGGAAAAGACCTTGAGCATGAAGGAGTTTTCCCTTTTGCAGTGTCTCTCACCGAATCGGATAAGGACAGAAGAAAAAGAACACCTAAAAGAACTCAATGGTATTTTCGTTAATAGGGAACAAGCTCAGGCTTTGGGTCTGTTGGACATGCTCGACAGTCGACATATCGGTTTACGCTGCTTATTAGGCATATGTTTATTAAAAAAAATTATATATGGCAAAATAATACGGCAACGATATGTCCCGGGGATACAATGAAACAGATTATCGCTAGGTCAGTCATGAAAGCAGCTGGCTAAATTCTGTTAAATAAACCAGTCACTTTTCGTTAGAAAAAAATCCATAAGACCCATCTCTTCCTTACGAAGTGTACGGTTCCACCTTGAACTTTTACGTTTCGTTCTGCTCGGCCTTTATACGGTCTTAGGGAACATAGTCATTTATAATTGTCAATCCAAGCACTGTCAAGCATTTTCTGCTCAATTCGGGTGCATAGCAATACCATGTATACGCGCAGCAGCAGCATCCGTGTACTACCGTTGTGCTGTAAAGCAGATGACACAGTGTATCGGGAAGTGTAGAGCGCACCAACAGATTGCAATACGACCACCGGTGTAGGGGCGCTCAGCCAGTGTACATGTATGTACTCTTTCTTTCTGTACGTCTGATGGCCACGGTCGACGGAGACAGCAGCAGCACGGCGGAACCAATTGCCGGGGGTGTTTGACCGCTTTGAAGGCCACGTATCAGGTCCTTGGTAGCAGAGCAGCTTTGGGAAGGCCAACGCAGGGCTTTTTGTTGTGCTGTACCTTTAGAAACTAGCGTTTCGCGGAAAATGCGTGCGTTCTTCTGCTCTGCGTGCGTTACAGAAGAACGATGACTATGACCGATACTTCTACCGTCCTGATAGTAGAAACGTCACTCAGCGCGCCTTTTAGCCAGTGTCGTCTTGTAGAGCGGCTTCAGTTGTGATATGTAGGATTCGTCATGTTTTTTTCGAGAAGTGTATGGAAGGTCAACAAGAACTTTCTCCAAACATAACGACGCTACCTGGGTGAATATCAAGCATAGAAGAAACCCGTTTAATTAAACGCAGCACACATAAAAATACATGTATTTATTCAAGTATAGATGAGTGTACAAACTTTTTTACCCGTCTTATTTATGTGCTACCATTATACTGAAATTTCAAATGGTACGAACAGTTAGATCATTCCTCACAACGTAATTTTTATTACCCCGGCATAAGATACGATTTTGATCAACAAAAGAGTTTATGTCTATTCTATTTCGACCAAAAGTCCTCTCAGGAAAAATAAATATCTGAAAGCAATAGCAACCCCCTGTAGCATTGGGTAATGGTGTGGTGATGCCTAGATGTAATGTATAAAGCAAGAATACTACAGACAGACAAACAGACATGTTGTAGGTTAGGTTTGTATTATATGTGCGTAGTATTATAACGACCAAGCTGCTTTGGTCTTGTGAGAATGCTGATGACGGTGGTACAGTGCCACTGCAGCTTCTGCCGCTGCTGCTGGTGGCTTTATGTCTGATGGGGAATAGGGAATGGGTCGGTGGCGTTGGTAAGGGGGGAGGGGGGGTGAGCTAGTTGTGCGCGTGTGCGTGTGTGAAAGTGGGCTGGGGTAGTCGCTTGGGAAAGATTGGATCGGGGCTGTTGAGGGGTAGAGAGGATTGGTATCCGTGTGTACAGGCTAGGGGCGTGTGGGTGTGATTCTGCGTCAGTAGACGCTGCGCAACCTCGTGCTGATTATGGTGATGATGGGGGGGGGGTCACGTGACCCTCGCCCTCCAACCTCTGTTGGGAGCTGCCATTGCCCGCTGCTCCAGCGCCCACTAACCCTCACTCTCTATGTTCTGCTCTGCTCCTCTGGCAGTGGCAAACCAAGCAGAGTGTTGCCCCTTTCGCCGTCCCATCTACCCGCCATTTTCCCCCAATACAACCAACATAACGACATACAACGTCGACGGCCCGCCACTGCTGCAACCAGCAGCAACACGGCCATCACCGACAGCGCGAAGGCTGCTTTTAGCCTGACTCTGAAGCTGCGAGGTTGGATGAGGCTGGCGTTGTTGACTCTGCCGATGGGAGAACCGGCGACTGTGTACCATCACCAACAGCATCGACACCGCGAACCTCGGACCAACTGCTGATGAACGAACAAATCCTATGAACAGCGAATGTATTGACACCCAACAACGAACAGCTCAGCCAAGCAAGCAACTGTCAACTGCGCCGACCGACCGATGAGCGACACTGCGACGGATGGACAGATGGACGCCGAAGACAACGATGTGTTCTTGTTTGATCTCTCGGCTCCCACCCTCGTTCGGCATCTTTAGTGCTTGCTCTACACGTGTATTTTACATGCGATGTACAAACATGACGATCACTAAAGATTCTACAGGGAGACTGTCTTAAATTCGTAATTTCCAGCATGACTCATGAGGGAATGTTACTTAAAAGAAATAAAAACAAGTAGTAACGATCATTTAGTATTTTCACGTTACACATAATATATGACGATAGGACCACGTCTCCCAGAAGGTAAAATGACCCGTTCTAGAATTTACATAGGAAGTCAACTGGCGTCGTAACTTTTACCCCATTTTCAATATCGGCGTATTGATAGCAGTTCTTGTCGTGGTAATGTCAGAAAGGTTTGCTAGTGCAACGCTCAATAGGGCAGTAGTTAGCAGATGGATTTGATTAGGTGGTAGAAATAACAATTGGCAGGCAATAAGCAACACGACAGAGTGAACCTTAAAAATATCCTCAGGCAGCTCCCTAGAACAGCAACGGAAAGATGGAGCAGTCGATTCCTTCGCGCGATCGCTTCTAAGATGGTGTGATCGTCGTATGAGGCGGTGTCTGCTGAGATGCCTGCGCTGTTATCGTTACTCCTGTGTATTCGCCCTCTATGTTTAGAACCTCACTGTTAAAAGAGCAGGCAATAACGGTGGAGGGGGAAGGGTCGGGCGCCGTCATTGTCAAGAGGGTGTGCAGAATTAATAGCGCCCACCAAGCTTCCGCTATGTGCGGACGGTCACACCCAGTATGGCGCATGTTAGCAGCTGTATTTGCATCCATAGGCCATTTCTACCTTCCCAGCCACAGGCATCACCATCGCTAGGAGTCAGTCGTTTAGCTCATGATAGCTTGGCTTGTCAACAATTACGATGCCTAGCTACACAATAATGACGTTTCCCCATTTTGCCCTGTTTAGGAAACGGGCTTTGAGAAGCGGTTAACGTATCTTCGTTTTTTGATTTGTATTATATCACAGGAAGCTGGTTTCATTCATGCGCTCATTATCGAAGGTCTCTGGTTTGTCGTTGATTTTCGGGTATTGCCCTCGGGTTCGAGAAGTGCGAACTGTTTGGGTCTATGCGTAGCACCAGCGAATCTGCCCGTTTTCATCCTGCTTCTCTTGTTGGCGATCTGTCGCAGAGGCACAGAGTGGCCAGATACCCCGACCTCACTGCGGTTTATCTTCACTCGTTCCAGATTCAGTGGCTGTAGCCGAAGAGGTAGCGAGACGCTGCTGCAGTGACTGCGCTGCCCAATTGTTGTTGCCGCAGCTACTGTTGTTGATTTCTTTTTTGCTTCTTCTTGTTGATATAGGTATCATGCCGTTATACCTCGTTGTATTGGGTGATTGTGGCGATATAGACTGCGACGGCAGCAGGCTATACATGTTGGCAGTTGCACAGGGGTTCCGGTGGTGGCTTTGACTGCGGTGATGGCAGTTAAAGTGCTGGTGGAAATGGCGGCAGCAATGGTGGCGAGCGGGGCGGAATCGCGGGCAAGCCGGTTCACGGGGGGGGGGGGGGGGGGGGGGGTTTTGAAAAAAAAGGAGGGGGGGGGGGGGGGGGGGGGGGGGGGGGGGGGGGGGGGGGGGGGGGGGGGGGGGGGGGGGGGGGGGGGGGGGGGGGGGGGGGGTAGCTTATTCACTAAGAACAGAGATCGACATCGTTATGGGATACGGGGGTGGGGGTTGTTGGAGTTTTTGCAGTGAGGGGGGTTAGCGGCCAGGGACTGGGGACAAGTCGGTGAACACGAAGGGCGGAAGAAGATTGAGCTCTCTGTACCGCTCTTCTTCCTATGACGACTGCTGCTACTTTGAGTGAGCATCCAACGGACCACCGGTCGCTTCGTCCGTGTGTCTGCATCCTGGTGTGGAGTAGCAGCAGCTCCATCGTCGCTGCTGCCGACGCCGGTGTGTACAATACTGAACAACTACTACTGCATGGATATGTGTGTGTGCGTACGAACGAGGCTGTATGTTTGTCTGTTTCAGTCCGTCTGTATGCGTATAACTGCGTCGTTCTCTCCCACTGTGTGTTTGTCGTTGTCTGTCGGTGTACGCGTGAAAGCACGTAGTGTATTATGTTCGTGTAAGTGCAAGACCCCGTGTGTATGGGTTCTCCTCTGCGTTTGCGATGTGTATATATGTTTGCCTATCTGGTTGTATGTGCGGAGGGAGCAACGCACTCTGAATCGCATCACAACCTCACCCGATCCAGTCCGAACGACTCACACAGTCCGCGGCCCCCGTCGGCGCCGCATGACTTGGAGGTCGGCGGCCCGGTCCCACCGACTCCGGCCGGCCGTCGGCGAGGGGGATGACGGGGCATGAGGGATCTGATGAGAAAACTTGGCTGGAAGAAGGACTGCTGCTTGTGGTACTCTGTATAGAACATGGAGAGGAGAGTACGATAACGCGCACTGAACGCGGAGAGAATAGCGAGCGAATAAAGGGAAAGGGAGAAGTAGGGCGGTTGTAAAAGGTTGGGGGGTCGGAGAAGTCGTATTGAAGGAACCAACCGACCGAACGACCAAGCCAGACAGGCAGCCAGTAGCTCTCCTCCTACTTTTCTCGGGGGTGGAGAAGGAGGCTCCGCTGGGGCAGACAAGTGGAGAGGGCGCCAAGCCGCACGAGGGCCATAGAACGCAGCGCGTAGTTAGGTTCCTCTACCCCACAAGCGAGTGAACGAGCGAACGAATGAACGAAAGCCAACGATGAAGTCAACGGCCAAGGGCCGATATAGGGCCTGCAGAGGCAGGGTTTATGCCTTCGCCATTCTAAGTCCGAGGGAAATACTCCCAGCCCAATGTTCTCGCTATCCCCACGCCACTGCCTTCCAAACGCAGCTTCCTACTCCTCCTCTTCCTCCTTCCTATTTCTGCTGCTTCTCAACTGCTTACCAGCCAGTCAAGCAGCCAGGCGGCCCGCCAGCCCGCCAGCAAGCCAAGCTTTCGTCCTCTTTCCCGTCGTACGAACCGAAGAAAGACTATCTTCAAGTTCGCGTCAAGGACAGAGCTGTGACGCTTGGAGGCGCCACAATCGTTATGTCGAAGAGGCCAATCCGCAACGAGGAACAAGTGGCCATCCATTCCAAGCGCTTGCTTCGCCCGCTCCAACTTCGTCCCAGGCGCAGCACAGGGATAACGCTCTCTCGCGCAATGGGTACTCAAGAGAGCTGCTGCTCGCAGGCAAGACAGCTACGATAGCTAGGGCAGCAGCCGCGCTGCTGGCAGCGGCCGCTCTGGCAGTTCGAAGCACAGCACAGACCAAGCCCTGCCCAAACCCCGGCCAACGCTACGACGATGACAGTCAGCAGCGCCCTCTGGGGATGGCGCCATAGAGGTTGCACAGGCAGACGCGGGTAGTGCTATCACGAACCGACCGACACAGTAGCAGCGGCAGTCATAGAAGGACCTACTCAGGGTGGGGGGATTCAAAGGCGGCGGGGAGAGAAATAAGGGCTGGGGGCGAGGTGTGGTGGCGAAGCAGGAGCCGGAGAAATGGGGAACGAAGACTTCCTTGCTACCGCGACCACCAGACCCAGCCAGGACGGACGCCGGGTCGGGTTGGGCCGATTGTGTGGGAGAAAGACGGAAAAAGAGAGTGTTCTTGCAGCTGTGTAAGCGGCGAAGCGGGAGAACCGAGCGACCGACCGCCGAGCGGACGGAGACGCGCCGACCGACCCACCGATGAAGTCTCCGATAAAGAAAGGAAGAGAGCGAGAACATTCGTGGTGGGGACCTGAAGATGGGAGAACTCGACGGCAGTAGCAGCCACATTGGTGGTACTCGCGAGTTAGAGCTGAGGGGTGCCACTGGCGGCAGGGCAAAAGAGGAGACTGCAGTTAAACTGGGATGGAACAGGACCCAGCAGCAGAGCGGAGGACTCTTCGCGGAGAGGAGAGTGAGTTGAGCGAACCTAACCAAAAGACGCCGAAGTGGTCCGGCCCTCGGCTGCTGCACGTGTGTCCATGTCTCTTTTTACCCCCTTTTCTTTGTCTGTGTATCTGTAGCGTTCTTCTATGTAGTTGGTGGCTCGGCATACGGCTGTTGCAGCCGCCCGCTCCGTCACTCTGTGCTATGAGCCGTTTGCTTGTAAGAGCGTGAGTTTGCTTACGTGCGTGCGTTGTAGTCTGTGTACCCACTAGTCCATGTTGTCGAGGTACCATAGAAGTTGGGGTGTATGAGCTGTGTAAGACCTGTACGGCGTAAGCCTTCTTCATTCTGGCAGCAGTGGCGTCTTTGTCGGGCGTGCGAAGGCGCTGGCTCCGGTCATGGTGTTAGCGGGTCCTTTCTCTGTACCTACGTTCATTCGGTATGTACACATGTGCTGCCGAGTGTGAAGCTAAGAAGACTATCAGCAGAAGCCAGAGAGCGTCGGCCTTTGCCTTCATTCGGTCTTCCTCTTACGGATGGAACCATAGCAGAAGGGATTACATATTCTGCTCTGTTCAAACACACAGACACACAGCGCGCGCGAGGCAGAGAAGCGAAGAGTGAGAGCAACGGAGACGCTTTCTTCCTTGCGTCGGTAATACTTGCACGGTACACACAGACGCTACTTCCATAGACATATGAACAGGCAGACGTGTGTACACACGCACTCATCCATTACTACCACCACCAGCGGCACCGCTACTGTTGTTTCCCCTATATATATATATATACACAGATATATATTGTAGGAGTGAAAAAGAGAGTGCGCAATGGCGACCTGGTGGTGGCAGCAAGCCTGGCAGCAGCGCCTCTGGCACGCGACGCTCCGCCACCAGAAGCCAAAGTAACGCGTCCGAAGACAGCGCCCCCTGGTGGTAAAAAATCTCTAGCTAAGAGTTACATTTAAAAGTGGCGAAAAGCTGGCTGGATGGCCGGCCGCGCTGCCGACCGACCGATCGGGGTCTGCGGGTGTGAGAGCGCTTGGGCTGGTTGGGTTGGTTTGGGTGGGCAGTAGCAGCAGCGGCTCGTCGTTGTCGTGGTTGGGGCGGCGGTAACTGCTGCCGCCGCCGCTACCGCATCAGCAACTGGATGTTCAAGAGTAGTTTGCTCTCGAGAGTTCGTAAGAACCGAGGGGAAACGGGGAGTTAGAGCACGAGGGGGTTCAACGCGGCGGTCGTGCCATAGCTGGTTGCTGCAGCAGCCACAGCAGCAGCAGCAGCAGTAATAGTAGTTGTAACGGGGGGAGGAAAAGACTTAAAGGGGTCGCCGCAGCAGCAACCCCCACCTCCTGAAAGGGGAAGTGGATTTTAGAGCGGGCTTCAGCTTGAACTGTTTCGTTGAGCCGGCTGGTTGGCAATCGCAATGATGGCAGGAGCAGCAGTGCTGGTGGTGATGGTAGTAGCTGTCGCGGTGCGAAAGAGAGGCCCACCGTGTGCTGGGGTGATGTGTATAGTTGTGTAATATTCAACTACAAACTCGAACGCCCCCAGCCGGCCAGCCGGCCCTCTCCACCAGTGTGGCTGGCTTGAAATCTCTTCGAATCCTCCTTTGCAGCTCGAATCCCACTGAAGCTGCAGCTCTAGCACTCTTAAGCCCCGTCACCGCCGTCGTCGCTCGTCGGTGGGACCCCGACGCCACCGTCGTCCCCACACTCCGCCCGTCCCACCGACTTACCGCCCCACCGCTCTCTAACTCTGTTTCTCGGTTTCTGCCGCCTGCCTGCTGCTGCTGCTCAGCGGCCCGCCCGGCCGACCAAGCAACCGACCGCCCGAACGAAGGTCTGACGCTGCTGCTGCTGCCTCTAACGCCGCTGCACTTCCCCGCCGCCGACTTTGCTCCAGCAGCAGCATATAGCGAGAGAGACCAGAGCACAACTCCGATATATAACATAGGATGAGGACCAGAGAACGTATAATATATTCCACGAATAAAATACCTCAAGCGGTGCTGCCGTTGCAGGGCACTCAGCGACGCTACTGACAGCGGCGATAGTGGCAGCAGCTAAGCGGCCTGACGCTAGGGTCTGCTGCTGCTGCAGCAGAGGCAGCGGCACGGAGGAGACCGAAACAGCAGGGTTGGCCTGCTGGTTTGCACACAGGCAGGCAATCGGCAAGCAGCCCCGGGGGCTGTTGGCCATGGTTGCCTGGCATACAGGCAGCCGCCGCTAGCGGTCCTAGTATAACATGGCATATCCGATATTATGGAACACTGGGAGCATTGCTTCGGAGCTGGCCTGGTCCTGGGTGGCCGGGTTCGGGTTGCCTCAACCTGCGATGCCCAGCTCGCCCGCCGTTCATGCGTGCGTTTCAAGAGGGATTGGCGGGGTTTGCTAGTGGGACGAATATGAGAGGGGAGAGAGGTGGTTTTTTAAGGCAGACTTTTCTTCAACAGAGGACTTTCTGCCCCCACCCCCTCTCCTGAGAGGACCCGTCTTCGTCTCTAACAGTGTCTACCCTCCGCCCCGTGGCCTGAACCTTCGTTGTCCCCCTGTTGGCTTCCGAATATTTTTCACAATATTCGTATTGCACATACACTCATACACCATCTAAACACCCCGCCGCTTCCGTGTACTCATCCCTCTACTGCTACTAAACATAACGAACGCACTATGCTAATAATAATGCTATGTTTTACCAGTAGTGTATGTGTAGCAGGGCTGCATTCGTTGACGGCGGTGCTGGCAGCAGAGACGCTGGCTTGAAGCAGATCAAATGCCGCGAAGCTTCGTACTGACGTTGTTGTACAGCTCACTTCAGAACTTCGGAGAATGCAGAGAATAATTAACGCTAAACATGGAATGGCTCAAACAGAGCTGCAGGTTTTTGCCTATCCTCAAAAAAATCAATTTTAATTCAGATATTTTTACGAACTTACGAACAGTGGTTGCTGTTACATAGAACGCTAGATATTAAAAATATATGACCTCTGAAATAAGCGACGTCGTATAGTCCATGAAGGGGCATTCATTCAGTAGATGCTGTTTCTCGTAAGCAATCAATTGTAGGAATCCTGAGGGAATCAATGTATTGACATGCTCAAAATAAAGCCGGTGCACTTTAATCTAACTATATATATATATATAGCAACTACGCTTAGCTATTAATTATAACATGGCATCAAAGGTAAAACCATGTCATCTAAATAGCGAATAAAACATTGGTAGCTTGGCTCGAACGTAATCCCGCACAGCTTTCTATTTATGAACGATTCTCTGTGTATTCAACTGGCAGGTTTATCGAGAAATATCAATTTGGAAAATACCAGACAATACGTATCAAGTCGGTTAGGCCTACTCGAGGCCTGATTAATCGAAACTCAAATCATGACAACAGCAACGACATACAGTGACATAAAAGTTTAGTTTTTTTTAACTGAGAAATTAACCCAAACCTGCATCCATCGTGCAAATAGATGAAAGAGCCTCCGATAATCCATCTATTCTTCCTAAAAAAAGAGGCTTAGCCCTGCTATTGTTATTTATTCAACAATAGTTTGGACAAAAGCTGTGGTCCTTTAAGATCCTTCACGGCTAGCATTCTTTAGCAAAAATTCTTAATTCTTCTCTGGGTAGATTCTTGTTTCTATTAGAAACACTTCACTCTTAGCAGCGCCATATATGCACTACAAACATCTACGCGTTCAGGATACAATAAGAAGATAAAGCATTTATTAAATCTACTTTCTAACCTCACGCATCTTTATTTTCCAATGTTCATTCATTCATTCATTTTTGTTGCTTTTCAATCAAGCATAAGGTACGCCTAAGGAATCACTGCCAAAATCATCCATAAAGCGTCTGCACTTACAGGTTCGAACAATAAGGGAAGTCGATCGAATGGGGACAATCAAAGTATCGTTGAGAACAACACACGTTCAAGCTAAACTTGGCTACCTTTAAAACCAACATAGACTTGGTCTAATGATTAGTGTACTCGGCCGCTACCACTCAAATCTGGCTGGGTAAAAATAAGCTAACAGGAAGTGAACGTGGCAATGGGCAGAGGGGCATATTAGTTGCGTTTTACTGCCGCAATTAGCAACACCCGTTAAACTCAAAAGCGCAGTCTCTTTTGCTTAGCACCCATTTGCTTGCTTCCTTTAGCGCCGTTGCTTCTCGACGCAAGACGGAATGTATTGGAGGACGCCAGGACAATCTATCGGCCACCTGTTAAAAGTGTACACGTCGCGTATTTTTAAAGCCACTTTTTGTAATTCAAATCCGTTGACCAAACATGATTATCTATTAAGTAATAATAATTACTAGCTTTTATACAATCACATTGCAGACGATTGTGGTGCCGAATTGCCATATTCGTGCATTGGAATTAACCGAAGCAAGATTCTCTCTTAGAATTCTAAAAATACCGTCACTGAAGGGTCGCTCGTTACCCCCCGCAGTTTGCTATTGTCTCCAATTGCAACGTGTTCTCGAATTGAACAGAGTTACTTAACATGTGTGTTGTACATAACGTTTGTGTTGTAAGGCTTTATTCAATCAGGTACCTTATTGCGGCCTACTCCAGCTTTCACCGAAATATTGGACGGTGCCTTAAGGACCACCTCTACGTACATGGACGGAATTGATCAAAGATGGTTTTGTTTTCAATCGAGCAATTGATCTATAGAGCTGCCTGTATTTTATAGAATGTCTCTTTATAGGATAAAAAAATTGACGCATCTTGCGCCTGTCGGCACCAATGCTGAGTAGCAAATAACGACGACATCAAGCAGTGAACAACGTTATTCGAAGATTGGTTATAGATTTAGGGGAGTAAAATAAGTTACAAGATCAGTTACCTTTTAGATGTGCTTCTTGCAGCGGACATAGATATAGGACTACGCCGAAGATTTTATATCCTAGCATAAAGTTCAGCTGTACGCTTTTATAACGTAATTACACTGCCCGGTGAATCTTTTCGTATATTAATATTTCGACCACAACTTTTCGAACGTATTTTACTGCCGACAATGGTATCTAGAATAATAATAAAGACAGTACTTTTGAGCAGAGATCGCATCTATATTGGACTTTTGGAAATCTCTCTGGTAGAGGTATACGTGGCGTTCTCTACCACTGGCCGCTCGGCAAATATCATTTCCAAAAGAAATTGACTCAGTCGCAGTAAAAATATATGATACGAAAACTCATTAATTAGCTTTTATGGTTACTATTCGACGAGTGCTAGAAGTATCCAACGATAAATAGATATAAGAATACTTCAAAGAACACCTTCTCTGTGCAGATGAAACTCAGTGTACCTGCGCTGTGAAGTATTTTCTGGAATAGGCTCTCTCACATATAGGTGGTGTTCAAAATGGGAAAACGTCTCTCTTCAGCGACATGAAATTCCTAATTAGAACAAATTTACCGGGTAGTGGAAAAAAACCCTACTAATTTTGATCATTTCAGTTCACTGAAGTGTGTCCGACCGGTGAAACTTCGTGGTATAATTCATATCGATGTGGCGTTGTTTGAGGTACAATGTATGCGGTCATGATGCCCCTAGAACCCTAATCCAATGCGAATCTATTCAACACCAGCCCCTCGGTAATTTAAAGTAACAAGTTGTTTTTTTATGTCCCTGTTCCGCTTAAATCATTGCCAAGTCACGAAGATTTCAATTCCGCTTTTCAAAATAACGAGTGTGACAGGCTTCATCTTAAAGTCCTGCTAACTTTCGACAATGGCCGTAGAGACGGTCGCATCTGAGGCGACCTCTGTGAAAACTTGCACTTTTGCATGCCTGACGTATCCTAGGTAGAAAGCCGCGCTTGATATGCAGCAACTCTATATGTGCGCAAGTTACCGCATTGGACGTACTAGTGCCTATTCACGTGGACTTCCCTGTTAAATGAACATGTCATATTTAATCAAAGATACTCGAATAACATCTGGCTGGGTTTATAATTAGAAGGCTTGTGGAAGATTTGTTTTTGTGCGGAAAGCCAGGCTATCGCTTACACTTAACGTTTACCAATGCTAGTGAACTTCTATGCTACATTAAACAATATTAAAATTAAATTTTCTAATACGATACGTAAACGATACATCAAGCTATCAAACTGGCGCCGAAATCATTTGTGTATGTGGCTCTATAAGCCACGAAAAAAGCTTAGCGAAGCTTTTGCATTGTGTTTGATTGTGATCAGACTTTTTACCTGACCGAGGGAGTTTCTCCTTTAATAAATTCCGGTGAGCACATTTTATTGCTAGCTTTTAGGAGCTGTCGATTGTTGAGATAATTGATTTATTTACTCCTCTGTGCTGTGTTATGGTTCACCGGCCCTATCGACGGAACGATGTTTCTCGCAGCGCTCCGTTGAAAGCCAATACTTCGCATAACGAAGTTCAACCCACAGATCAGGCAATTGGTATACGGTGACTGACCACTCATCACCGATGGCTGTCTATTGATTTTCTAACAGTCTGTCTCTAGCGCTGATACCTAAACAATATCTCGCTTTTCGTTTACGTTTTTAAATTGATTTTTTTGTCCACAAATATAATGGTATTCTAAGATGAGACAAGCGTTTTTTTTCGAAACTTACTATACTCACATTGTGTCCGCAATACATCGGTCACCCATCGCCGAAATTACCACTGGGTATCTGTGCGTCCTGTCTTCGATGAGATGACACGCCGAAACCCGCGTCGAATAGTACTATCTAATATTGATTGACAGGGACTAGGAGACGTTGCCTCAAATCCTGCCAACGACATCCTGTGTGAATAAAGGCAGTGATTCATCTAACGTTGCGGAACTTAATAATCGCACGCAGTTTAAGCCTTGCTACACAATTTCGTCTTATGCGCGGTTATTGTTTATACTGTATTTCGATGGTCTACGGTCGTACATTCGCTGCCAGCGCTTCCCGGCCCCAGGGTGGCATCTATTGGTAAATCTAATTTTCGTTATGGACTTGGGGAATGCGGCCGATCTGTGCCCACATCCAGCTAACGAGTTGTTGGGTAGGCGATACATATGGTTACCCCTTCACGATAAATAGAACATGTAATTCTATAAGAGCGTTAAGTTATTTTTTGCCTGCGATTAGTCTAGTATAACAACGTGAAAAAGGTTGCAAATTTTAAAAACTACGATTGTTTATTAGGCAGCGTGTTTTGATAAGCCTGAGCTCTACTTTGTGCGAAGCTGTCAAAATCAGCTGTCACCGTTATCGCGTTCGTTTTCTCTGGCAGATGAAATACTCAGCTCTTCATGAAGTAAATTAAGTCGCTAATTTCTCTTAGTTCGAGTTAAGTTCCCACCAGAACTAAACTTTAATTGATAAGTTAAAATGCAATTTTAGATCGGCTTATCCTTCCGCCAATTTATTTCATTGAAATTATAATGTTGAAAGCAATGGAATGGCGAATTCCATCTACCGAAATGTTCAAAGTTCTCAGTAAACGGTGTGAAGTTGTATTCCGCTAACTGCGGTAAACGAGAACGGTTAGCTAGATGTCGATAATGTACATAGGCATTATTCTATTGCCTGTGTGCTATATATGAAATGTACTGAAGAAAGATTGACAATTTTGTTCTCCACATATACGTGTTTTTGCTCAGGGATCAATTTGTACACAGGTTTACTATATCTTTCACTATATGTAACAAATTCATATCAAAGACCACATCGTAAATGCGTATTCAAAAAAAGGTCATAATCTTTAAGTACATCAAATTTCTTTCGTGAAAATATATATATATATATATATGCACGGTGCCGTGCGGGAACAAAACGTGTTTGATGGGTCATATCAATTTTTTTCTTGACTCCTTGTTTTTGGTTGGTAAATTAATAAACTGATAATACTGATCTATGAGGGTGGGTACAACGACTGACAAATTTGTATGTCAAAGCAACCGGTTACTAGTTCTCACTAGGCGGCTGGCTGACGACCCAAATGCTGATCGCAAAGTGTTACATTTGTATGGACTACATTTTTGCGAATACATTCCATAAAATAAAACCAGAAAATAGTTGAATATTTTGAGCTTGACGTCCGATGTTGCCGTCAGACGTTGCCTTAGACTGAGTATGCCTAGGCCTGACTTCGAACCTAGATCAACGCGTGTATGTGTTTCGTTAGTTACAGGACGCGGCAAATGAAAATTAATCTGTCGTCCTGTTGTATTTTTGTGATTACAGGAACACGCAACGATGGTGTTGGTTAGGGTATGGAGTACAGACAAGAGTCGCAAGAAGCTGCTCAACATCAGTGATGGAGAAGACCTCAAACGACAAGCCATTGCCAAGGGGCTCGCCAGGTACGTACAATAACGACTTCTTTCTGTTTTTTTACTACTACCGACTAATGCTCAACGGCCAGTGTCAGGGTTTGTGTAGCTAGCCTGAAATAAGAGTAATTTTAGATATTTTTAAACGCAAATTAGTACTTCCACTTAATACTACAATGTTTTCTAATTGCCGTCTATAGGGACCCAAGCCATGTTCGGGTATACCTAGAGGATGGAACGGAAATTGAGGATGATGTCATAGCGGACGTACTACAAGACTCGTCCTTCGAGAAGGTTTTCGTTCTCTCGGAGAGTGGGTGGCATTTTGAACGACGTACGTGACCTTTAGCAATAAGCCCTGAACAAGAAAGATAATTTATTATTCTTAATTATATCATTGCACTAGTAACTCTACAGAAAATACTAGGCACTCTGAAAGGAATAATTAACCCGCAGTAGAAAGGCCTAATAGTACCGTTCAGCATCCGTCATTGGCCATAGTGAGAAACAGCTGTAGAGCAATATTGTCTAATGACTACTAATATAACTAGTTTTGTAGTAGCGCAAGATAAATGGCTTTCAAAGTATAGTTAACGTTATTTTAAAATCGGCCATCAACTGCATATCTGCAAATGTATGCTTCATATGGATTTTGGGCTAAAAGATCTAGGTCATGTGATAACATTGTCCTTTTTTTATTTTGTTACCAAACTGTGTCTGTTGACGCGCATCCCGCAACAGCGACTAGCAGTTATATGCGCGAGCGAAGATCGCGAGGCTACCCCGCTCCACTGCCACCCCTCAATCAGCTCGCGCTCAATCATGGCGCACACAACAATCATCTCGGGGCCCATTTGAGTAATCACAACCACGGCAGTCATCATAGCAGCAACAGTCAACAAGCGAATAGTCAAACGGCCGGAAACAATGGCCAAGCAGGACACCAAGGGGGCAGTCAAGCCAATCAAGTGGACCGCGAACGAGAAATGGCCAGTCGGAACCACGTAACAGCGATGGCCGCCTACCAACAACTGCTGCAGCAACAACCACCGCCAGATCTAAGTGGACTTAATAACAGCAATCAAAGCAACAACGACAACACCACTAATGCTGGTACGTGTAATCACAACGGGCAATAGAACTGTTTCAGTTTATGTGTACTAGACGATCTAATATTCAGTAGTTAGACACTGGCAAAATAGCCAAACGACACTAAATAGGTCCTGCCCCTTCGATCCATTTTCATTGTCCTGCGTTTGCGCCACAAATTGCAGGAGACTCGGATGAAAGTGACTCAGCTCTATCGGGCTCAAATCAGAACAATTCCAATATGAACGGCGCTGGGCCTCAGTCGCCCGTCACGCAGATGGTTGAAGGTGACGCGGATCTATTACTAAAAACACCAAACAGCCAGGGAGGTGGAGGAGGAGGTGGTGGCGGAAACGGTACGGGACAAGGTAACCGAGGTGGTCAATCCGATCAGCAAGGGGACGGAGGCGACGACGACGACCACGAGGCTAACGACGTTGAGGACGCATGCAAGGCCGTGGCTGCCATTCTGCCAGACATCTCGCTTAAGACACCCCTGCAGGGAGCGTGGCACAGAGGTAAAATAGCAGATCAAGAGATATAAACATCAATCGTAATCACCAATTCTGTGAACCGATAAGCAGACTTGTAATTAAAATAGTTGGTTTTCAATCCACTTATAATGTACGTTCCCTTTGCCCTTGTTGTATTCGTAGACCCTTCTCTTTGTTATTCCTCTACACGACTATAAATCGCTTATCTAATTTGTCTAAGTAAGCAACGCTTAATCACCCGTAATATAATAATAATAAGCTCGAAAAATTCTAAATCTGACTTCCATATCTGACCAGACATGATCAATCTTTACCAGTACGTCTGTATTTAATAACCAATCTATGTTTGTTTAAGCTTCTATCCTAAAGCGTAGTTCGTTATGGGCCGATGTTGATAATGTCAGCATTAACATCTACAGGCCATACTTCTCTGGAAGTTTGAAGATTACTCTCCTGCATAGCTGTAGAACTGAGCGTTCCCTATATGGCTTCCATATTGGTAGAGCATTTAAGTGGGTCTCATTGATTGCTCTTGTTATGTCGATTTATGACTGCAATTTTGCCCCTGGTTGTGTTTAGATTATGTGTGTCACATTATAGTTTTCACTTCGCTTCATTTCCGGTATTACAGTCATCATTGGCCCTATAGGCAGAGCGTCAATATGAAAAGACCAATTCAGTATTTAACACACTGTTGTGACTTATGCGGATGATACTGACCATGATTATCTTTGCGATATTTACAGCACCGTCCCCGCAAAGCCTGATGATGAACGGGGGCAACGGAGTATTAGGCGGAATGGGCGGTCCTGGTGTAGGCGTTCCACCTGGAATGTCGCCTGGAATGGGGGTAGCCTGTGTGTTCCAGATCCCCTGGGACCGCCTGCCCGACTACGTCATTCAGACGCTTGAGGAGGGCCGCAAGTTGGACAAGAGGTGAATTCTCCTTCGATATTGTTTGACACCATCACAGTTTCATTCAAATCAACAGTCTAGTAATTCAACATTGCTGTTTACATCGTTTTACTCAAACTTACTATGGCAATGCGCACTTATCAACGGACTACGTATATTAACGTTCCGGTGCACAGCAGGCGTTGAGTTCATCCACTGATCGTGCATTGCAGCTGTGCCATATACTACCTTAAAAACAAACCAAGTATAAATTATTCGTCTAATATTTCCTACCTCACCTAACTAATCAACATCCACAAGTTTGCGTACGCATACACGCTTTGATGAATTTCATCGTTTATTGGTTATTTCCAGGGACCGTCTGGAAATGATCCGGATCGTATGCGCGGCGATGGAGCAACAATTCGGCGCGCGGCCGGCGCGGCGCCAGATCGCCGAGGTAGCCCGGGAAATGGTGGCCCGCTATCCTCAGTCTCTGCGCGATGAACCCGGCGAGGCGACTGTCTTTGGTTAGTTTTACCTCACGCAACTTTAGCTACATCAGCGAGCGTACCCCGTTACAATTATATTGTTCCGAGCACGTAATTGCTTGTGGCATGTCGATTCGAAATTTATGACTTACCTACAAATGAGCCTGACATGTATTTATTTCAAATTCATGTACAATATTTGACATGATCATTCGCAAAAGCCTAGCTCTGTGTAGCGGTTAAGGCTTGCGTACACATCCTTTCCGATTGGATTGCCAATTGTCGAGGCGTACTTGTGCGTACATGTGGTCTATATATTTGAATAGAAAACATGAGGATAATAATTAAGAATAGCTCTGTAAATATCTTGCATACAGTTTTGTCTATTATCCGCATTTTATTTGTCCAGCAATATTTCGATCTATGCAGAAAACATGGCTGCACGTTCTAACGCTGCGCTAACGTGCTTTTGCAGGACAAGGTTACGACCGGGTGTTCAAGTACCTGGAGGCCCGTGTTGTCAACAGCTCCAAGAGCAGTCGCAAGCGCACCTACGGGGAATTGGTAGCTCAGACCCCCGGCGACCTCCGCTCCCCGGCAGCAACCGCCGCCAACCGGGCGAGCCTCCTGCCAGACTTCTGGTAATTTCAAAAAACAACCACAACAACAATTAGAACTACAATGACAACGACCACAGAAACCGCATCAACAACAGACGACAACACTCAACATACGACCCTTCACTTCCGAAGCTTCGACACTGCTAGCCTATCACAACGACTACATCACAGCGAGCTTCCAGATAGCAAATAACAACACGATGATACACAATTTATCGTTCAACAATTATTCTATCTTTTATTGGTCCTAAATGAGAGCACACAGCAGAGAAATATCGAGCCGACATTCACAGATGGACACATGCGCACAAACACGCGTACGCATAGACATAGCCACTACGTGGCTTCCACGAAAGACTGTACATGGCCAGTGTCACAGCTACAGTATACGCAAGCACTTCACAACAGGCGCCAGTACAACAGAAGACAACAGTCACAATGAGCGGATCGGCGGCTAGGATTGGCGGTCACCTCGATCCGCGGCAGGTGGAGCGGGGGCTCGCTGCTCGTCTGCTCGCTCACTGAAATCATCATCATCATCTCGGTGCAGAAGTTGACCGGTGGACCAGGCGCATCGGTGATGTCGCCAGATGTATCACAGAAAATTGAGATTTCTGACAACTCTGGTGCTCCCCGTCATAACCCGCCACTGCACTCGTCAACTTTACCAACTCTCTATCGTCAGCAACGACTGCACAACAACAACAACAACAACAACAGTCGCCCACCAAAGCAGGCCACCATATCGCAGACATCGAACAAACTGACATACAAACCGACCACACAAACATGGACACAACGAAACTGTAAAGTACGCTCTTATGCGTCACGAATACGCGCTCGATGAGCAACAACTCGACACCCCATAGAATGGCAACATTGGCTCGAACAGTATATCATTACAGATAGACCACTACACACAATTGCTACTACTACTACTACTACAAGACTACAAATTTGTCAAATATACCTACATCTCCATGAAGCGGTTCATTTTCGAACATCACACAGAAGTCTCACTCCTTCAGTAGGAGAGATTGTTGGCACGGTAACGCTACAAATGGAACGAATGAGCAAGGGTTCGAGCCACTCCCCTATCGATGCATTACACAATCGGTTGATTGCAAGCAGAGGGGAGGATTATTAAATGCCTGTTTATACGCAGCTATTGAGCTACTGATTCAGGAGGGGGTGCGCTCTAGAAAAGCGGCAACAGCAGCCGAAGCAGCAAATTGAAGAGAAACAAAGGCTTCCTGCCTGGCACCGACACGTAGACCGGGGTTAGCGGCCATAGCTCACATAAGTTAAGAAGTAGAAAGCTTCACGACACGACACGATGATGATGATGATGATACTATCGATGTTGATTGCTGAGAGCTACCGTAATAATTATAATTAGATAATAATGATACAGATCTTATAAGCAAAAGATTATTCTAATATGATAATACTATTCTGATAAATGAGTAATCGTCAACTGGTGAAAGTTAGAAAAATGAGAATATTAAAT
>NW_019213814.1:0-4995 GCF_002532875.2 Varroa jacobsoni | reverse complement strand
TGTATATACACACACACATATATATATATATGTGTGTGTATATACACACACACACACACACATATATATATATATATACACAGATATATACAGTGCTGTATTTCATGTGGATCAGTCCAATATCCGAGAGACCTGCTGCCTTTGAAAGTACACTAACTTTACATTGTCCGCATGATCGCTCAACTCAGCGGCGTACCGTGGGCTCGCCTCCCCTGCTCTCAGTGGTGTTAATGCTGGACCACGCGTCCGTTCGTCACTTGAAGGCAAAATCGTCCATGTTGGCAAACAACATCAGTGAGCAACAATTGTCAGTTCGACTGGGTTGAAATGACCGGCCATGTTGACACCAGTGCATAGCTGACTGCCTGTTGCACGTCAGTGGCTCACTCGATCAGTCTGTCTATGGAGCGGATCGCCGGCTAGAAAGAGTGCAACGAGTTCAAGGCTGTCTCGGTTAACACAGCTGCTCTGAGGGTCCATTCCACGGCGGATGACGGCAGAGAATCGTCACGCCACGAAGCGAAGTGGCCTTCGGTCTCTGGAGCATTCACTGTATAAAGGCTCCTTACTTCTACGATCCTTGTGTCTACAGTCATTGATTTGTCTGCTTAACTCGCCTTTCCTCGTTAACGTTGGCCAATCATGACATCGTCGACTACTCTTACGTTAAGGCGAAGATTTTCACAGACGTCGCACTTGGCAGCTGGTTGGCCGTTGTCAACAGCACGTCATGTTTAGTAATCATCTTAACTTCGTGATCAAATTTCGCTTACGCTAACCGTGTTACCTGCGCCATCCCTCTCGAGGCTTCGGGAATTTTTGCGCAATGGTCACCTTTCGTCACAAAAGGCAGAAACTCTGAAAAACGTCGATACGTAATTGCGTTTTTGGAGTTTCGTAGGTATCAGATTAGATAAGGCAGAAGATGTATGTCTTATCAGTTGAAAAATGAAGGATGTGAGATGTGTAATATAATCACGTAAGTTACAAAATGTTAGCTGACCCTTTAAACTTCAAGTCGGCCTTTTAGACATTAAACTTGCATCTGGCCATACGAAGAAGATCGTCTGCTGTTTTGATTGTTTCAGGTTTTTAAAACAATCAACTTAATGGTAGCGTAGTGGAGACTGAAATGCGACTTCTTACTTTAAGCGATATGTCCATTTCAAAAACACACATACTTTCTACAGCCCCGTCACAGAAACATTAAGGACTTACACACTTCGAACACGTATAGACACTCATGAAAACTTTCGATGTTGGATATCTTCTGTTCGGATATTACAAAAAAAAGCTTTGTCTCCGATGCCTGCAACTTAATTACGGTCGAAGCTTTCATTCTGCAAATAAATCTGTCTCCCGCTTTCCCTTGTCGTCAAATATTAAGTTGTTGTGTATCTTTCATACGGTGAATATTTCCATCAATGGAACCGGTAGTATTATGAGAAACTGAGTCGTCATTGGTGTTATCATTATCATCGACATTATATTTCTTTTCCAGATGCGACTCTGCGCGATGTTGGGACTCAGTTTGGCGCCAAAACGTGCCAGTAATCCGCGCATGAGCCAGCGGCTGCACACAGCTGCGGGCAGCGGTCGTTGGGATGCTGCGGTGCGGCAACGAACGCGTCTGAGTCGGCCGCGTCATACTGAACGAATCCTAGATGAGCTGAGCTGAACGCCCCTGAACCCGGCTTTTGGCCCTCCGCTCGAGCGACGCACACGGCCAAACCACCGATCACCGCCGTTACTACCGTCGTCAACGGTGGCCCCGACGACTTCGATGGCGGAAGAGACGCACCGACAGACAGGTCGCGACAAATCCACACACGCGCGAGGAGTGCATTTTGCCGCTGGTCGTCGTTGCCGCTTAAGTGGTATAGTCCATTTGCTTTCCACGTCATTCGCAAACCCATGCACGAACCCTTGAGGACACGCAATGATTCGGCGGACGGTAGATTAGATAAAGACCGACGACTAGGATACTTGGGTTATTACTAAACTATATCTATTCCAGGGAATTCGTATATATATATATATATATATATATCTACTATCGTTTAAAAAGTTAGGAGAGATATATTTTATATGTCGGATGGATGCGAGAATGCTGTAGAGTGCGGCGTGACTAACGACTACATTACGAGACTAAAGCACAGGAATCAATAATGAAGCACTTAGTATAGCTTGAAAAATCTCTTTTCGAAAGTTGTTAGCATTTCGACCAAGACAACGTAACTGTACAGCGAGTCCGACGTACGAGTAAAGCGAAGATCTTGATGTAAAAAATGAATTTCTAGAAGAGGCGTGACTTAATATGCTTTAGGGTACGATATAAGTGGCAAGCCTTACTACTACCAAACGAGTGAGTTGTATATTTCTTTAACTAAGCTTGCCACCATCAATGAAGGCCCATACATACAATGTATTTATATTTCAAGTCGTTTGTTCGGCATCGCCGTTGGCATTCCATTAGACCGCTGGTTCCCTGCACGAATCGAATCGTATATCTATGCCCGGGTCCGAATCTACTTGTCCCTAAGCCATCACGGGGATCAATGTATAAAACCTACAGGCTGTTTAGTTTCCAATGCATTCACAATTACAGATCAGATCTGTACTAATCAATTTGTAGGAAGTATCCTTCGTTGTACGACTGCCTGTCGTTCTTGAGTAAACCTTTCGTACTTACCTGAAGTACGCTGCATTAGGGTCGATAGAAGTTAGGATCAATTCCCAACGATGAATAATAAGCTGCACACAGAACTAGTTTATGGCTTTTCCATTAGCATTCTTCATAGCTTGAGGTTGCACACCTTCATGGAGCGCAATATGGTCTTGAATTTCGATAGACATACTTTTGTACGATACAATATACGAGAGCTTTTATTCGCAGCAAAATGTGGCAAACGGGGCTTAAATTCAAGATCTCATAATTCAGCTGAAGCATCCGTCCAATATAAAGGACTACTTCAACAAACTGCGTTTGTTCGTGTGTCTATTAAGAAGTTCAATGTTGGTTTAGAATGAAACTGGAAACAACCTTTTTATCAGTGTTTGTTGTATTTATCTCACACACACCCTTGCCTGTTTCAGCTGTTACTTTCCGTTTAAAGGCTACGTTCTCCATACGTCCAGAACGGCCATTTAAACGCTGGTATTGTTACCAATGGAGCACCTAACGACGGTGTCGAATGTAATACTCAAAGCCTCTAGGTTCACTGGAGCCCAGCTGAAAATTACAGGGAGACAGATTAGCCGAATACGATGGGTAGTCAAGACGTTTGAAAATAAGGTGTTAGAATTCAACAGTCGCAAGCAATAAATGCTATGCCACACTTCTTACAGTATAAGAAAGAAAGAAAGGTCGTACGATCGCGTTTGTTCAAAAAGTCCAAGTTCAAGTCTGCTCAATGTTCAGTGAGCATCCTCAGAGGCAGTCACTGATTTGCCCATCTTAATTTACCTCGTCTGCCGCCATGAGTGCAGCAATAGATTTTCTTTTAGCCAGCAATTGCATATTGCCGTTGAAACGTTTTAGCTTTTTCCCGTATGGTTTCTGTTGCTCGAAACATTACAGATTTTGATCTGAAATGTGAAAGTTTCTCAGCTAAAAGTTTCTTGATCAACAACCGTCTGTATCATATTCAAAATTACGTTGAAAAGCTCGATCGTCGGACACAAGTTCAATAGGAGCTCTACTATTGACTCTTTAAAAACTGTGGTATTCAGAAACTCAGTCATAAGTTGGCGAGGTACATGGAAAGGAAACGCTCAATATTGTGTCTACTTCCAATCTCATCTATTTCCGAACGTTTAAGCCTATCAGACGAACGTATCAGGCTGGAGCGAACCTCTTCTTTGCCCATCTTGAGGAGTACATGCGGTAATGCATATAGAAAAATAAGACGCCTAACAGTGTTCCTGACAGAAAAAAACTGGACTTGTTTCTCTCTTATCTCCAGTAGCTCAAGCCCAGATAAAACTATTAACGTTCTTTTTAGTTTCTCGGACGTTTTTCCTCGCAGTACAACTTAAAGGGTAAGCGTCAGTTGGAACGATAATGTCTTTTGCCCAAAAATGATTTTGCTAGTATCGCGTTCAAGCCTCGTCTTAGTGGAACCCTAATTCAAGACTTAGTTTCAGTTAAGATTAACCTCTACAAGCAGGGGTCAAAACGATAAAATCATCAACGAAGGAACAGTTTCTCCCGTTTTGCACTAGTCTACGAACGTTCTCCACATCGGAGCATCTCCATTTCGTCAGAAGGCATAACCCAATACACGTCGAAAGCTGTCGAACATGCAAGTCATGGTACGCGTACAGACGGTTTTTTTTTTTCATAAAAAAGATAGACATGAGACGATCCCAATCCGACTTGCCTGCTTTGTATTTGTCTGAGTTGTTCTAGTGATTAATGGATTTTAGCAGACTCAATGGATGTTACCGAATTTCATGAAGTAATTAAGGTACTTATGCTCAGAACGTAAGAGAAGCCATAAGGAAAAACCATATGATTGCAAAGTAACTGCTGAGTAAAATATTTGTCGTATCAGTCGCTACGACTGATCAACACTTAATAAATATCAACGCAAAAAAGCACTCGCAAGTAGTTCTTACACTCATTAGGTCAAATACCACATCGTGTCTTTTTGCCTTTTTAGGTGTAGAAACACTTGTTAAATTTTTGATCAGTTGGTGATTATCTATCGATTAGCGCAAAGAAAACCCAGTCTTACGTAGAGCATCGTGTTATATCTTTGCGTTTTGGAGCCATTTTCAAGCTAAACATTTTTCGATTGGCACCTACAAATACTCCATCTATCATATACGTTTTTACATATAGGTGCCAGGAGAAAGAAAAAATGCATGCTGTTACTAGATAAACCTCTATGGATGATGACCTTTTTCTAGCGTCCTTTTTATTAACGTACTGGAACAAAGGAAAATTAAAAGAGGAAAAAGAAATATATTAGAGCTACGGAATTGTACAAT
>NW_019213813.1:25767-64162 GCF_002532875.2 Varroa jacobsoni | reverse complement strand
GCGGTCTAAATAGTGCTATAGATACGAGGTATATCTTCCGGACGTACACTGTTCATCGTATCTTCACATTGCGAACAAAGAGAAGATTTCACTATGGTCGCGTTGTTCGAAAATTCTAGGCCTTTAACAAGACTCCTAGCTATGAGCTGTCGACAGAATGAAGTCCTTCTCGACTTTCTTCGAACCTTATTTACTATAAGCAGGCTTGACTTCTAACACTTAGACTGATAAGGCTTTCTATGTATACTAATCATAACCAGACGCCGAATGTCAGATGGGTGCCTGTTGCCGTTAAGTTTTCTGAAAATGGCAAAACTTCTCAGTGTTATTATTTATCCGCCAGATATACAGTAGACGTGGTGTAGAAGTAGGGAAGCATGAGATTGAGTAGAAAGTGAACTTAGATATAGGGATGTGAGTGGACTTGCAAAGTCCGCTTATTAAATATGGCAGAGTAATCCCTTACCAGAAAATAAGCTAACATAAAAAGTCGCTTTTTTTGAGGTGTTGACTATTTCGAATCGAAGGAAACTACTTCAACATTAAACCTCGGGCCGTGTTCTAAATCAATAGCGGCAGCGTTCTATCATAGAGCCATCGTACGCTTATCGGTAATTTCTGATTGGTGGAGATAATGGTTATATATTACAATTCAAGTAAGTACAATGATACAAAACTAAATTGGCTATCAGTTAGTTGTGGCACAAACGAAGAGCGAAAAATTGTTTGCTTCCTTGCCCGTTTCTTATCTTCTTATCTATCTGCTAAAGACGCCCTTGAAAATGAAGGGAGTGAGCCTACATGGACAGTCCTGTCAAAAGCTTGTTCTCATTAAGCAATGCCATTCTCGAGTGTCAAAATGTTGTTGTCAACTTTAATAGGAAACTTTAATGTCTACCCGGCAGAAGCGCAGGATGAGCATTCGTCTTAGACATCTAACACAAATTACATAAACAAACACTGAAATCTTAACACTAAAACATCTACAGAAGCACAATCCATAATTATAATTAGGTCATTTGTTGTGTGTGGCAATGAAACCGTCACTATCAATGCTACTGAAGTGACGACTGGGCCACTATTTTTTCCGACAATCACTAATAGTAACGCTCATGACAGAAGCGCGGGTTTTTATCGCCGCAGTCTCCATTGATGGAGACACAAACTTACGCATAACGTTCATGAAGTTTTGCAATTATGGTTTACTCATGACTGCTTTGATATCTGTCCAGCAGTTACTTTTTCGTTACTACCGCCAGTACGTTACTTCTTTGACGTCCACATTTTTCATATGTCCATACTGATAAGGAGGTTCATCAGTGTCTCGGGAAGCCTCGGCAGCATTTTCGTTCCGTGGGCCGTTTCCGTATCAATGTCAACGCGCGGTCCAATTGAGATAAAAATTCAGAGCCATTATTTCTCATAATCTACACATTTTGATAAATATTCGACTAATAAATGATGTATGCGGTAGATACTATGATAGATAGATAGATATATATATATATATATATGTTGTATATTCGTTGAGACTACCAAGGTAGATTTGTAGGTTGTAGAGCTTGCCTGACCGTTGTACCAGCTATGGTTTGTTTTGCCGTAAATCAGGATGCATCCATGATAACTTGTGTGTACATTAGGTTGTAACCTGTGGGTACGAATGCGCCCCAGGTTCTTTCCGCAAACATGGCACTATCGTTTTGAAATTTTCGCCCGTCATTCGTTAGAATTCAATTGACCGAGATAGCGAGAATCACTTGCAAAAGAACGCTCGCTTTAAGATATGATAAATGGGGGAAATCTTTCAAACAATCAATTTACACCTGTTCCAAAGGTTTCCTTTTGCAAAAAGAGCTCATTTTAGTAAACCTGCATTCTTCGATCACAGTAATATTTCAACTATGCAAATAGAGAAGTTGCTAATAACGCTGGAGTATTACTATCAACGCCGTACTTAGTATGTTAGATCGCTCTAATCGCCAGTGACGCTACTATAGGCTTGTGCAGAAATACTCCGAGATCACGGCGGTGAATATGAACGGGAAAAAAAAACACGCAAAAGGCTGGCCAGGGCAATTCGAGAAAAAATGCACCACAAAAATATTACCTATATCCTGAATGCCAAAAACAATTTTACCAAAAATGTAGTTACAGGAAGGCGTTTTTAAACAGCAGTGTTGCCCAAAACATTGAGGTAACTTCTTTAAGTTGGCAGTATGCTGCGGCAAATACGGGAATACCTATTTTTGTACTTTTTTTTTTTGTATCAACCGCTGTTTGACGTCCCTACGGTTAAAAAGACATAAGACAAGACAATAATGTACAGGTGTTCGTAAGTGAAGTGATCCTTGGGCAGGTGCTACTGTTATTCTAACTTAAAAAAAAAAGCTAAATCACTGATATTATATTTGTAAACGTCATCCAGGTTGTAAAAACACTCCATATAACGCAACGTACTGTGGAAGCGCTATATACCGAAAAATTTATTACGAAGTCGCGATCTCTGCACACGGTCGCCTTGCAGAAGTCGTTTATTATTGCAGTAGTTAAAAAGAAATCTGAATCGCTTTTAACCAACTTCGTTTTATAAGTTTGAATGAATAGCCATTGTTGAGACTCCAAGGTTGAGCGGAAGTGAGATGAGTCACTAGAAAACCCATAATATGATTAATTTATGTTTGTTGCAACAAGCAAAACTGCAGATCGGTTCGTAAATGTGGAGGAAATAGTAGGGCTTGTCGTTGGAAAAGTTAATATCTAGGTAAGTAAATTTCTTAAATGGTTTATGTTATTGACTTCCCGAACAAAAAACATCATCAGTCAGCCATTTCTTTCAATTCTACTGCGACCATCTATATCCTAAACATACGCCAAAAGCGAAAGTGACAAGCCCGTTTCATTGGCTGAAAGACGCTGCTTAATTGTTAAAATTGATAAACGAAGAAGAAGAAGGGTATCGCGGCCAAACCCGGCCCAAACCGATGTCTGATGTACAACTCGCCTCCTGCGCCGGGCACTCGACTTCTCGGCCAGACCATTGCCCATTTGTATGTATCCATATGCACGTATAAGGCACGTAGCTGTTGCAGTTCATTTTAGCAGGAAACAAATATAGCACAAGAACGCCACCAACGGTGTATCATTATCATGACCCTCCACAACCAGCATCGGCAGCAACGACATCATCAAACGGAAGACTCAACAACTCGCTGTATAGTTTCCATGCAAGCATAGCGCCGACACGAACGACAACAGCAGTCCGAAAGCAAACAGGATCAAATAGGAGTGAATTTAATCTAAAATTTCGTTTGTCATCGTTGACCGCACGTTATTTGCGAGCGGCATCAGTATCGTCATGGCGTTTTCTGATCATGAAAACCAACCTGAAAACGAGTCAATGAAAAAGATGCTAAGATATCCCTCATTTGGTTTTTTTCTTTCGTATGCCTCCTCTGGCACACTACAAGCACGCGCACGCCATTGCTGGCGTCGCCAACGTTGTTGTCTTACAGATCGTAGTCGTAAGGGTATTAGTAATGGCAGCGGTTGAATGATGTCGAAGCGTGCAAACGCTGGCACATTCATCCTTCTCACGAATCTTCCGCTTAATTTCAGCCGGTCCGAAAAAGCCGCTCCGGCGCTCCGGAGCTTCCACATCGGCTACCGCTGCGATCACTGTTAAGGAACAGCTGTCGCTGGCTTTATCCAGTGTGCGCGTAACCTTACGGGCTCTGTACTTTACTTTGAAATCACGAGTAAGCATCGCGTGCAGTGGCCCATGTTAGCGATGCGGTGGCGGTAGATACGCAGTCCCCAGAGTTTTTCGGGTTACGTACGCTACTGATACAAACGAATCTTTTTTCCACCTCCATCTTTCGCTGCTGCGCGAAGGAAGCCATCCGAAAAACGCACTTATATATATATACGTTCAAACGACGTTGAGAATAGTTAATACGCTGGAAGCGTGCACAGGCAGGCAAAAGAACCTGAAGGAAAAAGGCCCTGTCCGAAAGCGGCCTGTCCTTTGGAATAGACGCAAATGCCACTTTCGAAAGGTACGTATCAGGGCTACCGCCGCGTTCGCTACTGCTATTGCTATTGTTTCCGGTGCCCACGTGGCGTCGCAGCCGCCACTACGCTATGCTGCTGTGTGCAAAGCACTGCACTGACGCAATGCGGAGAACCGCAACGCCTGTATTTGGTGGCACTGAAGCACTGAAGTGGAGTTTATTATGGTATTGATGTTCTTGATGATGATCCCTCTTTAGCGTTTCCGTCTAGCGATCAGACCCAGCACGTGTCTTGTCCCTCCACGTTGTGCAGCGGCTATTCTAATGAGCGACGTTCGTACGCCAACCCCTTTTTTCCGCTTTGACGCAGACGGCCCTCCGTCACCCGTTTGATTGTTCGTTCATGCCCCTATTTTTGTTGACCACTTGGAAATTTCCTTCTATTGAAAAGCACTGCCAGCGACTTTGCGAATTTGAGCGCTTTTGCCCCATTCGGTTCCTGAGATGAATTGAGAAATGACTTGCTAATCAACACATTTAACGGCAATGTATGTGCTACATCATGGAACAGTACTAATTTAGATTTTTAAGGGGTCCTTGATATGTGCAAGTCGTTGATCCAATATATTTGCCTCTAATTCAGGCTGATTTTTTTTTGGTCGTTTGCCAGAACAGCGTCTAAATTATTGCACAGTAGTAACGTTAATCCGAAACGATAGTAAGCCTTGGACATGCAACTACAATAGCCAGTGACTGCGCTATTAGTCTTGCTAGTTTCAACACCGTTATTCATACTGCACAGTCTTCTTTCGACGCCGTATCACACCGTAAAACCGAGTAAAGACGATAGACACACGTTGGGTAAACGACACTTGCTGATCAAAATCTCGATCAATAGAACAGTGTAGGAAATTATAGACTTTTGCGACAGAAAAGCTCAGCGTATACATAATATGTACTTTCAACGATGGAGATATTTTTTCTACAGGCTTTATTTGCTGGCTCAATCAACACGGCTGGTTTATATTACAAGTTCAGAACTTCCATATTTTCCTATGAGCGCTTCCTTCATGATCGTATGTAAGTCCTGAAGTGATTCATGACGGGTTTAAGGGATACGGTCGCTTTTCAGGAATTTAAAACGTTTCAACCAATTTCGCTCAGTCCAATTCGATAAAATCCAACTAGACGGTACCGCCTACTTCGCACTTCGATGTTACTGCGCCTCGCTGATACCATCAGAACATAATTCAGCATAGTTTCTCTGCATCGAATCCCTCCAATCACTTTGTAGGGCGATACGATACGTCTTCAACGTTGCTAAATTCTGGCAGGCCGAATTACGAGCAATTGTAATTGAAATTCCCATTTTGACGTTGAGCGCTTTTTGCGCAGACCAATAGGCCGTATCACGTCCCGCTCTCGCTGCCGCTGCCGTCTGCCGCTGTTATCCGTGCCCAAACTCATCGCACGTTCTTCAATTCCGCTCTTAGTTCGTTATCTTCTTATATGTCGAATATGCAATGGAGTTGATGGCGTCTCTGACAATACTGGTGATGAAGACAAATGGAACAAAATGAAAGCGGAGCTTCGTCGGCTCATGGCCAATAACATCGGATAGCTCCGTTTGGAAGAGCGTGGAGCGCGTTGGATCAAGTGACCCCAATATACTGCCTCTGCGATGCCTAATTCCAGTATTGCCAACAGCTCACTGAATTACAACGATGTTCTGAGGGGGCACACATTACAATCTTGCCATTAGTTATGTCGTAGTTCAGTAGAAAGTAAAGTTACGTTTTTTATTTTTACTTTAGCTATGGTCTAAAGCTGTCGTGTTGATGACCAGGACAAAGGGGTATGAGTATGTGGAGCCTGGAAACCAGGCGTAAAATTTACTCTGTTTTGGCGGCTGGCAGGTGCCAGCTATCCGAGCCAATGCTCAACGCCGAATGTCGGACGTAAAACTTGAGACATGCAGTCGAAATCGACCAGCGTCCGGGCCTACGTGGACGTTGCTTATTTGATATACGCTCGAGTGTTTCGACACCCGTTGTTTTCGGTAGTGTTTCATATTGTTTTTTTCGGTAAACTGAGACAATATAAAGACCGGTGCAGCAGTCTTTGACATGACGCCAATAATTCATACACGTCTGTACATACAGATTTAAAAAGCTCTATTCATCAGCATCGAGCCCGTTAACCTAAAAATCAGCGGAACATGTGTTCAACCACGGGGTGCAGGCCAGTAGCCGCTAACAAGAAATCCAGCCGTTACTCGATTTATACTGTTAGATGAATAGATATAAATCACGAGTTCTATATGTGTGTCAGGTCGATTAAGTCCTTGTCAAGATCGCCGTATTCTAACGACAATCAAGGTTTAGAGAATTTGTTCGGCTAAAAGTTTTCCTACTGCTTCAGGTGTACCTGTTATGTAGGCAAGAATCTAACTCCTAAAAAAACATTGATCCGTGCTGCGTAGTCCAAAACCGGACAATCTCGGTTGCAAAAGAAGTCAAACAATGCAACAATTATTTTATTACCTAACACCACTAATGACCAGCCTTTAATAACAATGCAAGTAGATAATTGTCCATTTATCTTAACGGAATGCCGCCGTCAGTTCGTAAATTCCGGTGAATTAGTACCAGTCTGCGCATATGACCGCGCGAGCTATCCTGTATCTTACTGATGTTTACTTTTCTTCACATGACGCAACTGATAGCTTCAAAAATACCCGACAATCGTGAGCCGGTATCGATGTAATTTTCTCATACTGAATAATTTGCGGTGAGCATAGACACTGACCGAAAACAGCATAGAGTTGTCGTATAACTGAACATATGTACGTGCATTAGATGGTACATCTCACTCTACGTACGCAAGACTGCCAAAGACCAGCTCCGTAACTGGTGCGCACGCTATGCGCTATGCATTATAGTCTTTTCGTCATCGTCGTGTCATATGTACATCAGCTCTCACTAAATCATATCGGAGATCCAGGGTTAGGGGGATCCCGATTGCGTATCTTGCAATAGTACAGCTCTGTTGCAATCATAGAGCTCGACCGCTTTCTGAACGCATGCATGCAGGGTGGGACCTGCGTTTTTATGGCTAACGTTTCAGTTGAATGTCACCAGAACTGTTTATTGAAAAGTACATGTACGTCTGCTAATAACGTGGCGCCGATAATGCGCCGTGGTACAGCTGCAGCCGCCTGTACATCTTCTGTATGTGCATGCACCTATCCGATAAATTGATCACACAGATCTACATAATAATTGATGTCATTGCTGATGTTATATAATTAGCCAGTGGCTGGCTGTTTTTTGCGAGATGATGAAAGCGCAAGAAGTTTTTACACGATCCTTGATGGAAGACGAAGACGATGGCGGTGGCGGCGACGACGACCGCGGCACAATGAAATGTAAGAGAAGCCAAGTGTTACTTGTCGTGGTAGAACTAGTGTCCAGTAGGCTTCTGGTAGGTAGGACGATCGGACGCCTCGGGCGTCTTCTCGGCATCGCCACAGCGCCAACGCTGATGATGACTTCGTTGCTGCCTTTTCTGTGGAGACTGCCTAGACGACTATTGCATTCCGAGCACGAGTCCACAACCAGGCCCCAAATTCCTGCTTGAATGTCAATCAGAATGTCCATAGCTTTGGGTTTCGGGAGCTCTGCAGCGGCAGCTGGCATCATCAGAAAACTAACCCATCATTATTTATGGAAAGATACGTACTGGCTTGGCAGGTCGCAGTCGCTAGTGAAGAATGTAACTCGCTTTTTATGCATAACTTACAGATGTCTACAAAATGCTATTTATACATTATCTATTATAGATAATAAATGACAGAATATAGCTTCAAACAGCAGCAACATTAATGGCAGCTTATTTCGACAGCGGCGTATTCTATGCTCTGTCTGATGTTCGTATTGCATTGGGTGGACTTCAGGGGGCGGCAAAGGGCGAGCTTATTCAAATCGCTATAGCGTTGCTTTCACAGCTGAACAAAGTTAAGCATAAGTAAAGGAACTACTGTCATCGATTAAGTCTATAAATGTGAACTATAGAGTAGCTTATATGGTAGTGAGCAGTAGGTGATTCGTTTTGACGTTTGCGTTACTGAAGTACAACGGTAGCAATGCGGTCTTCCTCTTAGGAAGAAATTATCTCTAGACGAAGAATTCAGGCCACGAGGCCTGTGCACATTACATATGAAATTCACAAAAAAAACGAACGCGGATCCAGCCGCCTGACTGCCAGACTGGGCAACGTTAATCTGCTGCCACTTATGGGGAACGTTTAGACACGCAACGGTGCCAAGTGACGTATAATTACGGACGACAGTTCTGCATCCGCTTTGTTCAAGTGATGACGCATTAAAAGATTTAATCATATTTATTATGGCATATTATGCTTAAGAGGTAATGTGCCCTTCTTGTGCAGTAACTGATAATAGGAAGACCCTAACCTTTGACACAAAGGTGATATATGTTCATGTTAGTATTGACGATCCTTATAAAAGTTACCCGTAGGTTGGCTTTGGGCAAGGTCTTATGTGGATGCCTGGTTATCAGTTAGGAAAGAAGTTGCAGCAGCTCGAAGGTGAAATTGAATTATCGCAATCGATCACTTTCGGACAAAAGCCGGGCCTATATTCTTACAATTCGATTGGTGTGATAAACTAGTATTAGTTAGTGACCGGAATGAGTGACCCATCAGATTAAATAGTAGGATTCCTTTGAGAATTAGCAAACCAAAAATAAACCATTCAGAAATAAGCAAACATTCTGGTGACAGCATCTTAAAAGAAGCCTAGTAGGCCATCGTTTACGTAGATTTTCGGTCACTTTACTGGACTTTTTCTTCTGCCAAAAGTATGCGTATGAAAAAAAGGCATAAGCATGGCAGGACCCGTAAACGTAGGACCAGCAAAAAAGTATATGTTAAACAACGTAAATAAACGACTAGAAGCCATAAATCAAGGAAAATGGTCGCCAGATAATCACACTTTTTTTACGGAAGTCTTCCTTCTGTAATATTCGACGGACTGCATCTAGCATTATCATGTTTTTACTGGAACTGGAATGGATGATTAGTAAGGCTTTTCATGGTATTAAATTTGAAGAACTTTCTCACAGCAGTTTCCAAACACATGCTTAAAATTCCTTAGCTACTACGATATTATGACTGCTTTAAAGAATCGGAATGAAAAGCCGAAAGAAGATAAAATAAAGTATTTTATAATCTGTTTAAAAAGTTCACTAAAGAGGTCCGTATAAACAATTATAGTTGTAACATCAAAGAGACTAGCTTGTGTATAATTAATGTCCAATGCGTTAAAGATATTGATACTGCTAAAAAAGGGCTACAATACACAGAGGCAAATTACTGGTGTAAACCCCTATATATACGTAAGGTTTATTGCATGCAGTTGTATAGACGGGTTTATTTAAAACAGCAGAGATATATAAGTAAACCATCGTACCAGAACGAGAAAAAGTAAATCGTCAGTAAATTTTACGGACACAACTTCGTACGTGCGGTGTGAGCATTTTTCCAGACTACTACTGACGTTCAACACATGAGCAAACCCTTAAGGCACTACCCTTGCTGTGCCTTCTTCTGCAGGCCAACAACGTACAGCTTCGAAGACATCTTCTTTTTTCGTTACGTTTTTTTTTCACAGGACAGAAATAAGTGTGTCACTCTTAATTAGACATAACGGCTGAACTACACAGAAGTATACGTGTCTATTTCAAACACTGAAGAGCGCCAGTGGCCCACAGAGCTGAACACCATGACGTGGCCGCTGCTGCTGGTTGCCCGCCTCCGGCTTTGGATGACCATTTTAAGAAACCGACCCAGTTATTTTTGTAGTGTCGGAACTCTTGAAAATGCTCAAAGCCAAGATGATTGTTCAATGGTGCTTTCGGGCATGATCGCCAAACTCTATGCCTTGTTGTGATAATTTCGTTGATCAGGCTAATTTAGTACAACCTTTCGAGGCTGCTAGGTATGTCGCAGTCGATAAATCCGACTCGGATTAACGCTACCAAACCCGCATAATATACACTAATATACCAGTACGCGCGTAAGTGCTATCCGCGAACTCTTTGACGCTCGACTACGCTGTTTTCAACTCGGTTAGGACTGCCACCGTCAACGCAGTCCGCGCCTCAAGGGCCAAGTACGCTAATAAAGGCAACCCATACAACAACATCTCGACCACATGCATATGCGTGCAAAATCCAATGCAAATGGTTAAATCCTAACCTATAAGGAGCAGTTTCCATACCGGACAATACGCTCTGTCGTCGTGCAATTGTTGGATGCACAAGGTGAGCGAAACTCTCATCATAAACGATTATATTCTCTTGATCGTATACATCTTGACAACAAATCTCTACTCAAAACGGTCACTCACGATAAACTTCTAAACATTTTACCGAAATAGGCCCTAAGCAAAATATTATCACGTCGTTCCTAACCGAGAGGAACTTTTGTGTACGAGTGAATAGCAGTCTCTTTTCCACGTTAGGATGCCCACATGGAACGATTCTTAGCACCCCTACGTACGTATCGTATACTAATATAAACATATTATGTCTACACTGACGACGTAAAACTGTACACAATAGTCAACGACGAACGGCAAATGGCTACCTTATCAGAATAATTCAAGTGACTATGGGGATGGACTCTTAATCGTGGTCTCAAACTATCTGTATTAAGATGCGTGGCGTTTTGGGTATCAAAGACCCGGTTTCAACTATTGCTTATTGTCTATTATTATGTTATCTAGCATTGTGTTATCTAAACCAAATCTGTAATAAGAAATCGTAGTATGCTTATCGCCCCTTCTTTGAAGTACAGCGCCCACGTGACCGAAACTGTACAGTTAACTGCCGCATGAAGTGTTCATTGAGCAATGAAAACACTTGTTTTCAAAGATTATAAACTGTATTTACAACTTCATAAACAACACATTTTTCTTGGACGAATGTACACTTCACCAGTAAGAAACGTAGGCTTGACAAGGAACAAAACGATAATCCTAAGGATGCAAAAGAAGTTCACACGCAAAGTTGCTTACCATTATGATACCAGAATGCATGACGCAGGGTTTGATGATATACTATCTTCAACTAATGTAGCAAAACGATGGAAAAGTGCTGATCTTTGTACTGATTGAGAAAGAAGCCGTAACGGTTGTCACTGCCTATTCTATACCTTTGGATTTCTCTATTGAGAAATGCAGTACCATGCAAAAAAAGAGATAATTAATTAATAAAATATCTACTAAGCATAAAATAATACTGTTGTTGCCGTGACAAATGGCGCTAACCATCCAACTGTTGCCTTATCGTCGGCGTGATGGCTCGAACGACGAAACCTTTTTACGTTTAGCCGAGGCAACGACGAGTGGCTGGTTGAAGCTACAGTTAACGCTTCATTTTCCTCTATTTGTGATACAATGCAATATAGAAACGAAATGCAATGTTATCTGGTTGCACGATTGGATAATATTTTATTTTCTGTATTTTTACGTATACAGAAGGAAACCTTCTCATTTCGGCAAAGTTCATCACAGATGATAATTAGGTGATTCCGCAGGGCACGATCTACGAACCCTGAGGGGCTCTTGGTTTCTTGTTAGGTAACAGATACTCTGCCAGTGTATCAAAGAATAAAAGATAATTTTGCAACAAATTGATCGATTTCTTTAGAACTCAATGAGGGGATATTTTTTGAATACGAAGATCAAGCTTTATGCATAAGCAGCGATTCCATCTTTAGAAACCATGAGAACCGTCTAAATTTGCTCAAATTTTTGCGCTGGACAGGTCTGATGCTATTTACTTTGTCTAGTAATAATGCGCTAAGAATAATAAACATCTAACGGACCGAACGATTTTGACAAAATATGTTCTAACGATCCGGGTTCCGCAGTTGTTTTCTTTCTATGATAGAATGGATCACTTTTTCATCCATTCAACAGTAACAGACTGAATATTCTGTTTATGATACAAGGAACAATTAACATACTCTTGCTGGAGTGAAATGTATTAGTTTTTCTTTATCAGCACGATATCAGTATGTTCACAAATCCATGCATTTCACGAAAGCAAAACATCGGTCTGAAAATTCGCGATGTTTTTACAACTATTACTGCCCAACCGCTGCATAACCGTTCGAAGTAAATCATAATCATTATTTAAACGCTGGGCTTTTTCTTCTAGCCTTCGGGCGTTTTTCTCTTTCTTTCCCGTTAATTGTTAATAGCGGTCCAACAGGCCAGATTCGGATACAGACTATTTTCGAGTTCTTATACCCGCCGTCAAGATGGCGCTGGCTGTCCCGTTGCCATTAGCTCGTGACTGAACGAACGTCATAACTGCCGCTGCATGTCGTTCGATCCTGGAGTAGCAGCGGCAACATAAAAGACTCCAGTCGCCTAGATCGTCAGAGCAGGAAGAAGCCGCATCATTCTGATCAACTGTGGCTTCGCTGGCTGTATATTCGCACGCGATAATTGTTACGGCATGCGCATATATATAAACAAGAGGGAGATAATAGAAGGTTCGGTTATTCTATTTGCCACAGAAACATTCATAGCGACGCATAAACTGTACCCGCCGTGTATATATACATACTGGGAATACACGCTTGCTATGTATAACGTGTACTGTGCAACGTTGCCGGTCAGGCAGGCCAAAGCAGTACTATCCACTGCACCGTGGTCCTCTCTAAAACTTCACGTCGTTGCTTCTGCGTTACGTCTTCTGCATCGTCGTCATTGTCCACGCCTGCATAAAAGTGACAACTCGAAAAACGAACATAAATTGCCGACCTACGGGCACAATAAATTCAGACTATTGTTGTCTCCTGCGCGTAAACGCTAGATTTACACCGGCTACGAATAGTTGTAACAGCTATAGTATCTGTTATTTGCTACCGTGTTCAGGGCTGAGCATTAACCGAGACGGACGGGCGAGCCGCCACGACAACAACAGACGGCCGAGACAGGTAGCCAGTGAGTCACCGAAAGTAACGTTCTACAGTAATGTACGTATTGCGCTCGCTCGCACCCTCAGATACGCGACGAGAGACAACGCATTGTTTTTGCAAGCCGCGCCATGAAAGCGAAAAAAGGACTGGACTGTTGTCAGTGGCGACGACAACAGCCCCAACGATGGCACGCACGTTTCAGGATGTCCATATTGGGGCAGAGTCGAAGGCAATTCAAGAAGTGCTGTACCGTTTGTAGCGGAGCGTCGCTACAACATTGCTGCTGCGGTCAGCTGCCACCGTCGCTGCTGACGCTGGTCAAGAGGCCGGGCAGGCGGAAAGCGCAAGCCGCAGCCGTCAACAACGTCAGCGCTAACGATAACAGTAATTACAACAAACAGCCACAAGCAGTAGTTAGTTAGATTCTGCTGACAGCTCTCCGGGCCGCCGGCAGGCCAAACCGAGGCTCTTTCGCTTTTCTCGTTCCGAGACAGTCATCTATGGCGACTTCAGCTTCTTCCTGCTCACCATCAATAGAATCATCACCAGTGCTATGATCAGGCCGCCGCCGCCTGCGCGTCGGCAGTTCGGCACAGTGGCGTTACTTGACGGCGGCGAGGGGAGCAGCAGTCGGCAGTCGAGGCGGTGGCAGCGGTAGTAGTAATTAGGAAAAAGCGAATAACCCAAAGCGGCCTCTCTGCTGCGCAATGCTGTCGCTAGTTGACGTTCAGTTGGCGCTTTTGCTGTTGCCGCCGCCCAACTGCCGTCAGTCGTTTGAACCGTGGAACGGTCATTTGTTGTCGCTGTTGCTAGCGGCTGCCGCTCCGCTGTCGCTGCTGTTGCCCGTTCGCGACGACGATGGCTACTACTGCTACTATAACTGCAGCGAGAAACGCGGTCACCTCTGCCGCTCCGCTTGCTCGCTCGTTTCTTAGCACTGGAATCTTCTCCGACGATCCCACAATGAGAAGGTAACAGCGACAAGACAACTGTCGCTGGTGGCTATGAAGCGTCAGCGGCAGTGGTCGTCGATTGGCCAGTCGCCACCAGCAGCGACACTGCCTTGCTCATCTCCCTAAGTGGCCGCTAACTAACGCTGCTCGTACACAGGAACCAGCTGTAGATAGAACGACGATTGAGGGCGCTGCGCGGACAACTTCAGTGCCGGCACCGGCAGCGGTCCAGTGGCCGCTGACACAAAACACCGCTGAATCAGCGGTGCTGGAAATGGTCAGAATGACCAGAATTCAAGACTGCTCCCTCCGGCGTGTGCTACAGTGCGAAAGGTAGACAAGGCCTTCGCTTTCATTGCTGCTGTCGTTGTCGTTGCTACTGCATCAGCAGCAGCAGCAGCAGAAGTTAATGTTGATGATGGTGTTTTCGTTGTCGGGCCACCGGTGCTACATTCTGGCCGGCAGAAACTGTAACGGCCTTAGGCTTGTGCCTCAAATCGTCAACATATGTATGTGTGTACGCCAATGGACACTGGCGACAGCGATTCTGATGTTGTTATGCCCAGTCTGATTGTTGGTCGCCGGCATCGTTTACGTCGATGCTGACCAGCAACGAGTAAGCGACTGAGTGGCCAAGCAAACGCACTTCCGCATGCCACTGCGTCGCTTTGCGATGGCGGTGATAACGGTGGCGGTAACAGCGGCTGCTGCAGCGACGACGGCAACAACAACAGTGACAACGGCAGAATGGCAATAAATCTAGACGCAACAACTTTGCGGGCATAACAGATAAACGCTAGGGGTCGCTTATTGAGGTAAAAACAAAACGACGAAGCTTATACAAATGCTAGTATAAGGCGACGGAACGCGTCCAAAGAACATTTGAAGCGTATAGCAGTATCAGTCAGCTAATGTGACTCGACGTAGTTGAATGGGAAAGCTTTTCGAGTCTTGATTTCAGCCCGCTTCTGAACGTGTCGCCCAAAAAGACGAAAGTAGCTCTGATTCGAGATCGATGGGTACTCATGGCCACTTCACACAGGTTGCATTTGTAATCACATAAATCACATTTAACGTGTAAACTGCGGTAATACGCACGTTTCTATAATATCGAACAGAATTAAGCACCGTAGACGCGAAATTTGTTACATACGCCCTGTTGGTGTTCTCATGGTTTTTTCGTAACTCGATTCCTGCGAACAATGAGTGCATTTTTTGTGGAAAAAATATTGTAGTAATTTGTATTACCTAAAGACATAAATAGTAAAGACTTTCAAAAAGTGAAGCTTCTATTAGGAAGCACTGGAATTGGTTTGTTTTTCGAAACTGAAGCTTTAAAATATCAGATGTTTACCAAACCTGACCGATATGCCTAGAATTTTGGTTTAGAACGTTTAGAGCACTCGGTAAGAGAAGCTGAACACGCTTGGATGAAGTAGGTAAGGCCTAAATTGATAAAGCGATAAAAAACCACTGTGTTGTTGATCCCTGATGAATATAAAAAATGTTTGCGTGACCTTTTGGTTTTCTGGTTGCTAAAACTGATTATCGAACATACCACATAGTTTTTAATTAAAAAAAAAAGAAACGATAGGGTAAAACGTATCGCTCATTTGGAAGTAGGTTGCCCCACATTTAAATTAGTCTGCAGCATATCAAAAAAAAGTATACAAACTTGCATGTTATTTGAAATTGAGTGGTTACTGACCCTCTCTATATCAAAACAAATACGAAATATATATTATTTATTATTTCTGTCTCGGTGCCTATTAATGCCCCTGTTCTAGAAAACGAGACCGTATTTCCAAAGCTGTAGCTAGAACCATCTTGACCGGATTATGGATACAGAATAACATAGGGTCACATTAGGAGATCCTGAATGTAAGACGTTTCTATAAAACGAATTATATGAAACGCCGAACATTTTCCTTTTGTTCACTAGTCGAGGGCAAATGCTGCCAGCCATATGAGACGGCATACGCGTATCTTATTAATTAACGCTTTTAATGATCATATTTGCGCACCAGTTTCATGTTAAAAATGTACTACATCATCATCGGATGTTGTTCTTTTGGCTATGAGTAAAGATGACCTTTTCTGCCTGTTTCTTAGTCTTCAATACAGTTTAATCGTGATCGATACATGTGTGAGTCAGCTCTCCAGAATACCAGTGTTACCAAAGGGAGCCAATGTTACCGCATTTTCGTGTGGCATGAACGATACCCGACATAAACTAATATGGTACCAATTTTGGTAGACATCAGCGTCGTTCTTATGATGCAATAAGTCATCTGTAAGCATTGATAAATAAACGAAATTTCTAATCCGCGAGGCGATTTGCCACCGATTCCTAATACCACACGATGGTGTTCAATTGATTATCACCAGGAGAAACAGCAGCACCGGCCGATATCGCTAGACTGCAGCCCGCAACTAACAATAGTGATAGAAATATACAGGACAGAGCAGCTTCCAACCCTGTAGTATCAGTATTCGTCGGCCAACGTCTCCTCGATCAGAAAGCTTCGACTGGACACAGTTCGGTAGACTGCGAACATAACGTTCGCATTCAGTATTTTTGACTGGACGAAGAAGCTATTACTGCACTATTATGCGATTGATCGCATCGTACTATAATTACCGCTTTACAATATCTACAAGCCGAGAACTATGGTTCTGGCCATCATCGATGCTATTGCTGGCAGCGGTAGCGAGTGATTGGGTCGTCTGTGAAGATGATCATCTGGATGGGAAGGACCACATCGAGGAAGTTTGGCCCCCATCACCTATTGCAAGGGCCGCAGCCCTGCTGCGGCGGACACTGTGGTTAAGGACAGTCGGTGGCACCAATTCGACGGCGACAGCAGCCAATGCGGCTGTTTGCAATGAACAGCCGTTACGAGCCACTTGTTTATGATGTCGACTTTCGAAATGGGCGCCGTAACTGTTTCTTATAAGTGTTGCATCAGATTATCCTCAGTTACATCATATACGGTGCTCAGCTATATAGTAACCTTGTATAGTAAAATACAGTAACGTAAAACTTCAAAAGACAGACTATACAATTACCACAATGCCAATATTTTAAGACGGTACGAGCGAGTTTGTCAGCAGGCGCATCCTTTTCGGCTGTACGGCCTGTGAGTTCCATTTGCGTTTGTCGCCTCAGGTGCTCCAACAGGTCTCATTTGTGAAGTCTAGCCTTTTCATGTAGTACTACTAAAGGCCTAGTAAAAATCTGACACAAAATGCACGAACTCAAGAGCACCGAAATGATCATCATTGTCATCTTCATTCGCAGAAAACGGAATACAACAGCGTCCTTATAATGCCTTTATAGAAATGATAGAAAAGATCATTGGCCATTAACGTTGCTGCTGGTTTGGCGTCCTCTGTAGGCGGTAGGCCGGGTCTGAAAATCGAGTGCGTCAGGATGAATGTGATCGCTAAGAGATGTTAGGGGAGGGTGGAAGCATGGGAGTGTGAGGACAGGACACAGTGTCAGCCCCCCGAGAGCGACGGAAAAGGTTCTGATTCACTTACTGACTCTATTTGTCGTTTACCCCGAACTATCCCATTTTTTCCCCCTTTCCCCGGTTCACTTCCTCAATCTCTCCCTCATTGCTCAGCCAGAACAATCATTGACCAACCCTAATCATTAATTTGGCTGTTATTTCGTTTTTTGGCCCATACAAGCTGCACGGCAACTTGGAAAAGTAACTTCTTTGACTGCGAAATCTCCCGTTCTTCCTTCCGCCTTGAGTTTCCTGGTAGCCTGTCTTATTTTTTCAGTTCATTCTAACTATGGACTGACGTTCTCACAGTTTCTGTTCTTGTACTCCGCAGCGCTTTCCTCTTCGGTCTCCGATGTTTCTGGTGGGCCGCAGCGATCCAGTGAGGGTCCACCTTGTCGGTAGCCTTCGCGATAGAGTAATCCATTGTCTGCGCTTGAACTGTTAGGGCGTCGCTGTTCTATTAAAGCCATTCAGAATACTCAAGCTGCCATATCGAAAGAAACCAATCATTCAAGCTAATGGCGTTTCTATCACTGATCAGCTCATAAAGAGCTTTTTAATCATTATTATTATAGTATGCTATATTAAAATATTAACGCTTAATACTTGCTTGACCACTCGACTGATACCCGAGCGAGTACACCATGTGTGTCTCTCTAAGCGTTTCTAAAATGTGCTACCTTTTACTGCGACAGTGGCTCTCTGTCAGCTTTTATGTAAACCTTCACATAGTATAGTAAATCCCGCTCATATGGGTTGTAGCTATAATTGAGGTCACCGTCTCCTGACTGTAGGCTAGTGCCGGGGATCATGCAGAGCGAGCAATGATACTGATCATACCGCCAGTTGCAATGCCTAGCAGCCATACCGCTAGCCGCACTACGAGCTTTTGCTTGTGTAAGATTGGGTGCTGTGCTCTGTTGGATGCAACCCGCAGCCTGGCCAACTGGGAGCGCATCCTTCCGCTCTCGCGGTCCAATTTCGTCCATCCCGCCACAACGGAGCGCCACAAGAGCAGGGTGGCGAGTTGTCGAGTAAGAGCGGAGGTTATCCAGGGGGTGGCGCCTTCCCCTTGATAATAGGCGAAAGAACGAAAACGAAGTGATTAAGGGGAATAGGAGAAGAAATAGAAAAGGAGGAGAATTAATAAGGAAAAAAGCGGCAGGAAGAAATATAGGAAAATAAATAGTTCGCAGGTTTGCTCGGTAGGGCAAGGGGCGACGGACATAACAAAGACGTCAACGTATTTGGGAAAGCGGCTTTTTTGACTCATAATCCCGCCGCTGCCGATAGGCAGCATCGTTTGATAAAGAAAAATTGTTTTTTGGAATGGCGGGATATTTCAAAATCCGAAACGACCACAGATGTGCGGGTACCATACCTGAGCCAGATAAGATTTAGACTACATTGAAATTGATTATAATAACAAACTCATTTTGCCTGTTTGTAGCTGACCCTGAATTAGCCAACTGAGCTATGTCATTTTATAGTCCAATTAATAGCGGAAACTCTTCTGCTGCCCAATGCGTAACATGGAAGATATCACAAGATAAGTAGATTGCGATATTTTTAAAAATGGTACATTTTAACATATTTACTCGCCGGCCGCAAGTGTTGATCTTACCAAAATTTTCCTACAAACTCTAAGGTAATGGTAAAAATCAGTGGGGCACTTACCTATTAACTATATAAAAATTGTATACGTTACAGTTTCTATCATGTAAACACGAAACGTACTATAATGTTCTAAATATACATTATTTTCCAGTTAATATCCGCTATGACAAGTCTGTAAACTGCGAGCCTTTTAACAGCATTCCACTTAACGTATGTTATGATATAAAGTGGCCTCGGAGGCAATCGTTGACCGTCATTACTTGCCCATCGATTGTCTAAAGTTGAACTAAAAGATCCTGATCCCCTATTGATTAATTAGCGGACCTAATGATTGCTCTACCTGAAAAATTTCTGCAAATTTCTGCGACGACTTTGTTTGCTAATAGCATCGTTCTTCTGTAAAGACCGAATGAATACATGATACAAGTAATTATAATCAATGAACTAATTACTCTAATTATCCATATATCCATAATAATAACAATCCAAATTATGACCTGACTATCGCATATATATTCATTAATTAATATATATTTCAATGGCCGCTACATTTAACGACCACTATGTCCCACGGTTTCGAAATTGTTCTTGTTTGGTTTGGTTTATTTTGACCAAGATGACTGGTCACGCACATGTACCACACGCAAGTCAACAGACCACCACATAACCTGACATATTATTTCATGTCAGGTTATTTACATCGTTCTAGGTACATATGATTTGACGTTCGTGTGTTCGCAGCTGTCCTATTAGCAGAAGTAGGTCATCGACCGATGTCGTCAGATCACTCTGTACTGCTATTAGTGGCAATATTAGCCAAGCCACGCGACCCGTCCCTAGGCTGCTGATTGCAGTAGCAGGATTAGCTGAACAGGACAAGCAGCACGCGTTTTACTACTGTTGTCTACCTATATTTTCCGTCGGCCATATTTACTACAGCTACGGCCACACAACTCTGTCACCTCTTGTGTTATTTTCTTTTTCTCGATGCCGTCCTAGCTACAAGTAAATAATCATCCCTGCAGTTTCGTATCCCAGTAATCCATCTTTTCCTTCTGCTGACCGCTGACTTCGTTTCTGCCGCTGACCTCTCCTCTTCTCCTTCAGCGTATCGTGCTTGTTGTAGTCCTTCTCTGGCCTTTTCCATGGCCCAACCCGCATGCGCACTCTGTGTACAAGCTCTATTGCCTCTTGCTCATTTTTACTACTAAAAATACATGCTGGCGTTTTTTCTCGTTTCCTCTGCCGCTTTTTCTCTCTCTCTCTACGCACTGCGTCATCTCTGAACACCTGGAGTATGGCGATGTGCTTCTCTGCCCAGTTCAACCTAGTCTAACCCAGGTTACCGCTAGACGGGCCGTGGCGAGCCTGTCCCAGGCCGCCAGCACGCGTCCTCCCTTTCTTCTTCAATGCTGCCGCCTTCCTTCGTTTCTCTCAGTCACCCACCTCACCCACCCCCGGCCAGAGAGCCCGCCAGCAGCAACGAGTCGGCTGTCGGCATAGTAGTAGCAGCCTCAGTAGAAACAGCAGTGAACACCAAAAGCAGCCTCACCAGCGGGGGGGGGGGGGGGGATAGTGAGAATAGACTGAGCGCGCGTGCGGCGAGTTTCAAGCCCGCCAGAGGCGCCACCGACGGCTGCAACCGCTCCCTCCATTATCACCGTCACCCACCCAGCAGCATCGCCACCGCCGCTGCTCGCGCCACCGCGTTGTGCGCTCAGCGCTCGGTCGGCTGCTATTGCCGCTCCGACCTCCGCTGCCGCCGCTGGTGGTTGGTGTCCACCGTCGTCGTCGTCGCCGCTTCTAGGTGAGTTGCGTGCTGACACCGTAGTTCTATCGGTGATGTCTGCGGTGCGCGCTGCTGCTGGCAGCCCGCCGTTGCCGTTGTTCTCGACTACCTCTCCGAATGACAACATGTCGCCGTTCGCGTAGAGATCGAAGAGCGAGCGGTAGCCAGCGACCAACCTGCCTGCCTACCTACCTGGCCTGTTAGCTGGCTACACTACGACGGTCGGCAGCAACGTTGAGTCGATGGTCGGCGCTGCTGCGACCGTTGCGAAGACAGAGGGCGCGCTTATGGGTAGGCCGGACAGGGTATGCGTGTGTCGACCGACTGGTCGTGGTCAACGCGCAAGCCCGAGTTAAGAACTGGCAAGACAGAGCAGGACATTGCAACAAGAACACAACGAAGCAGCGGATTAGAAGGCCACAAGGCGTCGGGCGTAAGGAAACAAGAAACGAACACAGACGTCGTCATCACCTCTCCTGTAAAAGCGATGAAGATGACCAGACTATACTTGCATGATAGTGAGGCTGGGCGAGTGAGTAGCGTGATGCTACTGCCAAAACTGCTTTTACTAGCACAACAATCAGAAGAAAAGATCAGTGAGATTTAGTAAAAGAGTGTTGAGTCTGTCTGCATGTATGCGTGTGTGTGTGTGTGCATGGGAGAGTGTTGTTAAATGGAGAATCTGTACTGGTGAGAGTGAATCCGAAAGCCAAGAGTCAGCTCCCTGGCTCGATTGGGCTAATTGAGTGCCGACGATCTGTGACGGCCCCGTGCGTAATCGTAGGCCGAGGTCGTTGCACGGTGGTGATCCCGGGTTTGTGCGTTCCGTGCATGTGCTGGCCGTGCCATGCACGTCTGTGGCTAATCTCCGCCGCGTTCTGTATCTGATCATTACGCTGTATCGCAGTACCACTACGGCCGGAGTCGGATTTCGAACCCGTCTGTAGTGCTGTCGCTGACGGCGTAACCGCTCGAATAGCAGCAGCCACGCGACGGCATAGCAACATAGTATTTACGTTTGTCACTCCGTCCTTTGCTTATAGTTGTCGTCGTTCTTGCTAGACAGACAAAGCAAAACTACAGTAATATCAGCAGCAGCAGCATCAGCAGCAGCAGCAGCAGCCTGCGAACACATGACCCAAAATGTGATGAACGAAACGACACCAATATCGAGGACGATGAGGTCGCTAGCAGGGTAACCACAGAGAGTAAGAACAGGACAGCTTCACGTACGTTGTGCGATAGCTATAAAGAGCTTTAAGGAAATCGACACGGTGGACGCACGTAGAAAAGAGCAGCGCGCTAGGTGACCCCGCGACACCAGAGGCAATAGCGGCCGTACAGAAGAGCTAGGCGGCTTGCTAGAATATAGACGGAACGAAACGACCAAAGTGCTGGCGAAGGCGTTCGTTGCGGTTGTAGTGGCTGGCGTGCTGCGTGTGTCCTTCAGGGATTGTGCAAGTTCATCATTGAAAGCACTGACGAGGTGCGAAGGTCTGGGAAAGCATAACGCTGCCACCATCTCGCTTGTCGCGCTGTTCTGAAATAATGAGCGCACCTAACGGAACACACCAAAAAATGGAAATAGGGAAAGAAAAACTAAAGAAAGATCTAAGGAACAACGTAACCTCGAAAAGCCTCGAGATAGTAGTGCTCCTATGTCGTGGAGTACAGAGTGTTAAGCGGATGACGCGTATAATGCTTATGCTGAGTTTGGTGCTGCAGATGTAATAACTGCTCAGGTGCAGTTTGAGCAGTGCAGCGGTAGGGGCCGCCGTCGAAAAATCGTGCGATGAAATCGATACAAATCATGCACGCCCCGCTCGTGTCCTAAGCAATGATTTAATCTATAGTGAACACGACAAGGAGAGCACGGTGAATGTGTGTATGATCTTCACAAAACCCGTCACGTGGAGTATAAAGGGCGCGGCACGTTTCAAGAACGAGATGTTGGGAAACACGCTAACCGCCAAGCGACACGGGGGTCCCCCGCTGCATCATGTTGTCGAAGAACAGCAACAACAACAGCTGCAACGACAAAAGGCGCTACGCGAGGACGGTGTCATCCTCGACGCCGACGGCCAAAGGAAGTAAAAGGTACCTAAACTTAATTCAGCTCTACAACAAGCAAGATGGAACCTGAATGAATCAATTCAATTGAGACATCTAGCTTTTCCTTTTCCGTTGTAACGACTCTGACTTTCTATTGATCGGCTGCATATCGGCGTCGATCTAGCTGCGCACACACAAAAGGAAACACCATCTTTCCGCTGAAGTATGATTGTATTCTTGACGTTCTGCTTTAGGTAGGTTTCTTGTCCGTCCTAGTAAATATTCTCCTCTGCCGTTTTCCTTTGCCTACGTTAAGCTGACACAGTGTCGGCTGTGCGCTAGATCCAGTATCCACCCCGCAAGAAAACACAACGAGATACCGGTTTAAACCTTTCTAACTATTATCTTTATGCAGCTCTTCCAAACAACCTATTTATGACGAATTCATGTATTTGCACCCACTGTACGCGTCTGTTTCTCCACGTTGCTATATCGTACGTTAAAAATAGCGCTTATGTTCCCTGAGATAAGTACATACGTGTTTTAATGATTCCCCAAATCCATCCAAGTCCAGCTCTTAAAATATTGCGGGCATTGACACCAAGCCAGTGAGGCGTGGATATGATGTCCTGGTGATCGCGATGCCGTGTCAGTTAAGGGCCGATTAGGTCCTATCTCCCAAGGCATGCCTCCCTAAGACGACCTACTGTGTCACTAGGACAAACTTATAGACTGCTGCTTCTGACCCTTCTCAAAAGTTGTTCATCGGTCTTCGTAACCGTCAGCGCTAGTGATGGTTACACATCACATTTCGTGGAAAGGAATCACTTCGCTCGCGAAAATTTTTCCTTGGGCGCCACAGAAAAGTACCCCAAAACCAATAGCTATCTTTACTCCCGACATAGCCTCATCGAATCGATACAACCGAGTAAGACATTCGCTACGACGGTACTTCTTGGCCAGGCCTCTCCATTCGCAGCGAGCTGTTATACTCCCAGTCTAGCCTAGATACGCCCTAAGCTGTTTTGCTCGTTATTAGAAAGCCAGTAGATTTCCACTGCTGTTACCTATTCCATTCACAAATGCTTGAATGCGTGTTTATATTTTACCTGCTACGGCTGCTGCTGTTGCGTTTTACCGGTAATGCTTAGCACGGGCTTCAAGCTTGACCCTACCGCTTGACAGCTGGGCCAAAAATGCGTTTCTGACAGTTTCTCGTCTGTCTATTTGTCTGTTTGTACGCTCACATGACTGACTTCTTTTCTACTGAGTCTCGTCGCCACATACTATATTAGCTGAAGGATGCTCTCGATCAGCCCGTCGTAGCAGAGAAGGAGGCATCCATGCCTAATAGCGGGTTGGCGACAATGGCCCATAGTTAGCAGCTGTCGAAAAGCAGCTGGAATGGCAAGACACAACTGAATGACAGTGATAAAATAGCATCTGCGATATAGTAACTAAATGTTATAAATAGCAAAATACTGCAATTGCTATCGTTGTTATTGTGAGTGTCACTCGAAATTGTTTGCGACGCAATAGTGCTTCGTAGAGTTAACAACTGAAGCCATTAATAACCGTTCACCAAAAACGTTGTGCATAACGAGGGCGTAATTCGAAAATACGTCTCGTTGAAGCGTGCGCTCTAGTGAGCTAAACGACTAAACCGGCAAGAAATAAACGGAAACCAATACAAATGTTATCAATTTGAAAATAAAAGAGTTGCCACTATACAGACAATCTTATTAAATTAAGAACTATAAAGTACTAACCAATTTGCCCTAATTCTCTTTATTAGTGCTGACGATATTTTTCTAATTTTCTATCTAATCATTGCGTCTTATACGAGTTTCAAACCACGACGCATTTTGTGTCAGGTCACTGTTCCTGTCTTCTTCAAAGCAGATCTCTATGATAAACCTTTCAATGTAGAAATCCACTTGTTAGTTACTTGGCCTGTCACCTTCAATGAAGAACAAAAAAGCATATTCTCTATAGCTATAGATATATAGAGAGAACGGGGTGAAAGTGTCTGGACAGTTCGAGGATCTTTATCTGCTACAGTAAAACATAGTATAAATAGGAGTTTAGAAAATTTAAATGAGCATTGTTGAATTATTTTTGTGATTTCCCTTAAATTGTGAAAAAAAAAAGCTTTTCTCTCGCTTTGTGTAAAATTTATCAAACGTCTGTTTTTCTAAAATTCAAATTAAACTTAATATTTGATTTAGCGACACCTCGTCGATGTGTAGCGGGCTTAGACAGGCAGTGAACGAGATTATTATCCGTTGTTACTGAGTTAGGGAAAAGCCTATCGTTTATTCATTATTCTATATAGTATCGTTAGTTGCTCATTCTACAAATTGATACCAGTTCCAATTAATAACATTATCTCAAATTCCTATGAGATAGGAGTGCACCAGAGGGCATTTTCAATATCTACGTGTAGCTGTCAAATAAAAAAAGTTTAAAAATATATTCTAAATAGCTAATGAGTACAAAAACATGCCCGTTCGACTCATGTCGGTTAAACTGACTTGGTTGGATAGACATTTTTCGATCGGCGTCTAGAGAGACATTTGTAATTAATGCGAGAGTACGTTGTCTTGCGTTGAGTGCGGCGGAAGAGATTGGACGGCGTTACATCGTCAAGCCACCGTGTTCACGTTCCATGGTGTGGCCAGTTGGTTGACAAGTGAATCTACCTTCAACGAATCGAAAAAATACTTATTAATAGTAGTTTATTTATTTACTATGAAATCAGACTAAATTCATTCTGTCTTCCATACGTTGGTACAGTACAATTATACTGTTATGGACAATTTTTCTTATGCAATTCAGGGTTCTCAGCGTAAATTGTGAGTGATCATGAGTCGAAAAAGGACAAACAGGTGCTGCCCAGCCGGCCCTGTTATTCGTCTCTACACTTAGCCTCGGCCTGATTTTGTTTTTACTGTAGTTTCGTCGTCGGACAACTCCATCTTACCGTGTGGGAACATATGAAAGCTTAGAGTGCAAAAAAACTCACGTCCACCTTGACTATAACTAAGATATCTTAAACGATAAATAAACGAATCTCTATTAGATCAGCAGAGCGAAGCTCTACTGGCGACCAATTTTGGACTGAGTATAGGTAGTTCTGCAGTAGCGGCATGTATTAACGCCACAAAAGCCCCCATATTTGTTGTATTTAAAAAACGCTTACACCACACATATTTTCCGAAACATGCTGTCCGTCTAGCGAGAGCATCTCAAAATATATAGGTCTGACGATATTTTTAACGGACAGCTTAATGGACTGAAGCTCGTTTAATAATGTTGTATACATATACTCTGTCAAGCACATCGAGGAGATTTCGGATATTTACAAAAGCTATCCATAATGAACAAAGTAATTCAAATCCACGAACGCGAATAATTTGATAGAGGGATAATTAAACCTCATTTACAGGTCTCCTTTGCACAAATCTTCCTAAGGCAGCCACTTATAGTTGTCGGCCGAAAACAAACATACATTTTAAGTACTGATTGGAATTTGTAAAAAAATAAACACGCTACAACGTTCCTTTATTTATTGTAACGAACAATGTCCTTCTGACAGAGTTTGCAGCCACGGTATCAACTTTATTCTACTTTTCGATGTTCATGATCTTTTGCAGCTGGCTCCGAATTTAGCCCGTCTGTTGATATCAGCCGTAACCGATAGCATTTGCTTTAGATAAACGCGCTGCGGTTTGACGCGCTCTGGTGTAGGGAATAACTTTTTTTCGTTTTTTCCAACGAGGCGTCTATCCAGTGCCGACTTATCTTTAGTGAGGAGGGAGGGGGAGGAGCGTCACTGATTTGAACTTTGTCAGGCCCGGCCGTCCGAGTAAATCAGGCGCCAAAACAAAGCGCTATTGAGGGTTGTATGCAAAGCGACTAAATTCTGAGATTCGACACGGTCCGCATACGTTAAAGCCGAAAAAGAATATCAGCGTAATTTTTATACGAGAAAGATTGCGATAATATATAATCAAAGACTGTGGGTGATAAATCTGTTTAGTATACGTGTTTTTGCTACTTATTAGTATTATTCAAAGGTAGCACAATGGGCAACCGCGATTTTACTCCGAAGTTGAATCCTTTACCTGCTAAACCATATAAAAATCAATAGCTGCGAATTTCTATCACGTTATCGAAACTGGACGCTACAATGAGCAGCAAGCAATCACACGCCGTAAATAACGTATATATACGTACTCTGTATGCGTTATCTGTGTATTTTTGCCCAATTTACGACCAGACTACGTTATTTGCGATGCGTACCGATATTTAAAATTATAAAAGGGTTAGTCTGGTTTGATGAGAGTCATAATTGTGCTTATAATAATTGTGCTTACATTATTAGGCAAAAACGTTCGAAGCCTATTGCAGCTTGTCGACACGGTACGTCTGTGTTAAGTACAGATATGGCGATTTCCTTGTCGTGCTCCCTGTTCGACTGAGATCGCCAGAAGCAAATAGTTGAGCTGATTCAATAGTAGAAAAGGAATTACAATGGTCTCCGTCGATTCGGTGAAATATTTGCCCTGGAGGCGGTAGCCTTGTTCAACGAGCTCCATACGGCCCCGTATCTAATTGTCCTCGGGCGTTGCTGTTGTAAGCCAGCGACTGAGTATTTACCCAAACGACTACGTACTCCGGCCCCTGTCACCTTATATTTACACCTGGATTTGGCATAATGCCTTTATTGCTTCATGCGTTCATCTGTGTAGGTACGTTCATACTTATTGAATTGGCTCCATATTGACTGGTACGAAACACACCGTTATTGCCACGACGGTAACCTACCTTAGAATTATTCAACTACAGAGAGCCATTAGAATATGCAAATCTAAACCCATACTTGGCCGTTTTATGTAACTGCAATACGGAACAATCACAAAGCCGGCTGGCACTGTATTTTCCTTACACGCCCGCCATGTACGAAAAATTTCTACATGAGCTGCGCTATAATAAACGGTTACTAATCAACTAGTGATTAGAAAAATCCCAATTCAATACAACCGAACTCATACACAATGCAGTCCATCTAGCAAATAAGTTAGGACAAATTGTCGCCATTGGCAAGCCAGATGACCGCACCGTACATTATTATTCAACGTTAACCAACGAAGAATCTCAGTTCATTCCTACGAATTCGCGTACGAGAGAAGGAACGATCTTGGAATAGGACCCACATAATTTGGCCGTCTGCGGTGTCGCTTTTTCCATACCTCTTATAAACCTGACAAATAACTGCAGTGCTGTCTTGAAAAATCGCTTGCCACTGTGATAGGCGTTATTTTATTCCTGATCGTGCTAGTAACTAACGAGGAATGCTGCTAGTTGAACTCCTTATCTTTAGCTTTGCTTACTACCTCCCAAAGACAAACCCTTTTCTATATCGACATGGTCACAATTCACGATGAGGTTCACTGCTTCCGGCCGACCGGCATTGAAGTGGTCGGATTTTCGATGTCCCGTTTCGATTACTTTGATGGCCTTCGTTGTCTATCTCTCTAGAGCTAAAAGCTGCAGTGAATGCATAAATAAAGTAGTTCCAGATAGATTCCTGTTGTAGTAAATTAGGTAATGAGTAGGAATTCATCCTTCGACCGGTCCTTACCACCAGTTGGACAGATGTAAGCTGGTGTGACGGTGTATGGTAAAGCTGCTAAATTTCCAGGTTTGCAGGAAAGATTGAACCCTGCAGAATAGATTAGGTCCTTGTTTTATTTTGGGAATAGGGTGGAGACCCAGCGATTGAAATTGAAAATTGCAGGAGACGGACGTGATTATTCTTATAAGGCTATGGCCTTAGTCCTATTTCCAAATATTCCTTGCGCGAGCCACGTGTACTGTTCCGTACTTGTTCATCTACAACCAGCTCCTCTAAAATGTTCTTTTCTCTCTTCATTTGCCCCGGATGCCCAGCACACTTCACGAAAAATACGGCAGCTACGTTATTTCGTGACAACTATTTACGTCATACGCCCATTACCTTTATGTATTCCCCGTATTTCTGCGTAACTAATGAAGTGAATTTTTCTCATATTACGCAGGTGAGTGAAGGAGCAGGCCAAATGCACACTCAGTTTGATCTACTAAACACCGCCTGATAGGCCTGCACTCGAGTACAGCGCTGTGAAGAAACGGCGATGCTATTTGCACTGAAAAAGCATATGATCGAGAGAAAGCTTGTCTCGGGATTGTCAAAGGCCGAAATAAAATGTCGATGAATCGATAGGAACGTGGTGAGACCCGTGAGTTTTTGGATGGAAACAAACACTGCGCGCATGTCTGTTTGGCAAAAAAAGAAACAACAGGAACACAAAGGTCAGGCTTTATGTCACTACAAACGACGCAGAGAGGAACGGCAACGCAGATAAAAACGACGAGGGCTTGGAGCGTAAACAAGCAAAGTTTTCTGTTTAATAGAAAAGATTACCAGCGCCGAAGTACTCGAAAAGCAGCGGGAAATATCAAACTCAAATAACAACGGCAAAATAATTAACACTTGAACAGAAGATCGAACCGAAGAGGCCGACAAGACTGCCACCGAAAGGGAAGCGTCGAAGAACTTGCAGATCAGCCTCGCCGTCATCTGCTTCGTCAGTCTAACTCTGATCGAATTATCAGTATTGGCGTTGTTATTGTACGTATTTACGCAACGTACCAAGGAAATGAGCAACGAAGGCGGTGAAACAGGCGATGAAAAGGGCGGTACTGGAGGTGGCGGGGATGGCGGAGGAAACGCGATCACGGGCGGAGGTCTGCCGGCGAACCTCCTGCCACCCCCTCCGGCGCCAGCCGATGCTTCTGCTAACGGAAGCCAACAAGGGGACGATGAAGATATTATTCCGTTACAAATATTCGTTCCCGAATTAGTGCTTCAGGTGAGTAAATAATGGGACAGCACAAAAAGAATAGAGTACGTAAGCATACTGCATATGCAGAACTTGTAATTCGGCCGAATGATTTGTTCTTCCAAAGGTATTGTTATATCAGTTTAGGTTTCGTAGATATTAGTGGTGATTTATTTCGATTACTATTGAAAAGTTGGTGGTTGGCGAAAGCATTGCTTATTGAGCATTTTATTGTGCTGCATTAACTTCGTCGACAAGTCCGGCGGATCTCATGGCGTAGTATTTGTACACGAACATTGAGAATATATATAGATTTAAAATGGTTTCGGAGCAACTGGATATTTTTCTAGCTACCACGGAGCAGCTGCTGTGGTACGTTTTCGATAAGTGTTTATTTCGAATGTATTGAATAGACTAAATCTCAACTTGAACGAAATAAATGTCGGCGGAAATAATTTGTATTGATTCACTTACCCTACTAGCCCATGGGTCATGCAGCCTATAATTGTTTCGTACTGAGAAATTCGCTCGAACTAAGATCTTAACATCCTATCCAATACGTACTCGTACTATTTGCACTGTATTAGGTTCATTGTGATCCGTTGGACATTTCACATGTTCAGTGCTCGTAGAGATTGGTCATATTACTAGAAACCCTCGTATTGCAGGATTAGATAGTTGGAAAAATTGACGACATGTTATCCTCTCACCAAATGTGTTTGCCCTATTAATATGATACGAAGAATTATATCGTACGATGTTTTACGTTGGCTAGTTCTTCTACGTGTCTGCTTTTTCAATAGATTTACTATTAGTTTCGACTTATAGGTTGTCAGAAAGGCACACGATGTTTTTATTATACATTTGGATTTCTCACTAGTACCTTTTGATGCCAGACTGATCAGTCCGGTGCGCCTATACCGGCGGAAGTCAACCGTTGCGGTTAGATGTAGCTCGTAAGCCTCCGAGGTGCTGTCGTCTATATTAGTCTCGAGTACTTCAGGAACGAAGTTTCTAGCATGAATGAAACTATAGATATATTTGTGCGTTCGACGTCTTGCTCGACATTTTCCGCGTAAAGCCGGTCTTCATAATTAAACATTCTATCGGATACGTCATACGCTAGAGCATGCCCAAGAAGAGTATAACCTGCGGCAAAACGCTCAGCTTCGAAGTAGGTACGCCCGGCCTCAATAGCCCACTTTGGAGAGTTGTTTTGATAGATTTTTGCTGGCTGGTCAAGTTTCATCTTATAGTGGGATGAGCTGTTGGCAATAAACTGAGTATTGCAAGACAATTTCTTATAACTCGGATTCATTTTGGGCGGTAACGTCGGGAATCTTTGAAAAGTCAATATTGAAAAGATAGCTATTTTAAGCACTACAAAATAAGCGGAATTCAAAGGTTTCACATGTGTGCCACTGAAGGGTAAAGTAACGATTTTTTTATTCTAAAACAAGTTAAATGGAACCAGTTATAGGGGTTAGACAAACATTTCAGCGAAAGTGTTTGCAAAATCTACTATTTTTCATCGTGTACGGTGAACTCGATGTTCTGCAGATCTTTGTAGTGAGTAAACCGATAATTTGTATATAATGCTGATGAAGCGATAGAATGAACTGAAAAAATTATACACACTATAGCTAATATGCAAATCGAATCTAACGGAGTTTCAAGCTAACTAGCTTTTGAACTAGACGTCGCTAGCAGACGAAATTTGGCTGGTAAACATTCCAATCTCCTAGAAATCTGCCAGTAAAAAGCGCTTCAGTTTACTCTAGAAGAAATTAGTTTCATAAAAAAAAGATCTTAAATCGAAGCTTAATATTCAAGTTTTGGGTGTTCGAGAACCAGATTGTTGCGAAGTTACATTGACATTTGGTGAAGACACCAAACGAGAAGGCTTTAAGCAAAAGTGAAGCTCGCGAATCGTGCAAACATTTCCACAATGGGAGCCAAAGTGGTGAAAATCAGTGAGGAGGCGACCAAATGTTACGACCCGAAAACACGTACCCGTTGGCACAATCGAACAGTATTTAAGGGCCTCTGCCGGCCGAAACTGCCATTTCACATGTTACATGTTACAAAATAACAACTCAAGTATTGAAAAATACGAAAACTAGGTAAAATATAAGTCCCTCATTAATCGACTTCAGGCGAATTGAAAATGCGCGCAATTTACGTAATTTAAGTTAAAAAAAAAAAAACTATCTGGAGCATACGGTCACTATAGAAGACGCATTGTTTAATCTCTGTCGCCAGTTAAAGAGTAACCAGACGAACGAACTGTGTCGCCCCGAAGAGAAACCGAATTCGGTAGCGGTGTCGAGCAGACCCAGATGAAAGGTGATTCTAGTAACTGCGATGGATATCAGTAGTATTTGCTACTATGAAATGCCCGCTGGAAGTGAGAAAATAAATTCAGCTTGCTATCTCGAGTTTTTTCGGAGGCTCACAGACCGGATGCAGCCAGTCTGCTTATTTGATGAAAACGCCAGACCTCAGAGACAGATTGAACAAGAAAATACCGAACCTTAGTTTCAACCCGCTTGTTCTCTCGACTTAATCCCATACAATTAGGCTCTAAAAAAGCAACCGGAAGCCCAGCATAACTCATTATCGATTTACTTTCAGAAACTATAAATAAAGAAATTCTATGTGGGGACATAAATGGTGAGTATATGGCTGTAAGTTGCTAGAGCGCTGGAACAAGTGTGTAGAAGATAAAGGAGAAGATCTGTGACACTTACATCAGAAAAGACCATCATTCTAACCAAACTAATTAAGATTCAATTTTTAAGTCCGCTGCCCTTGCTTACAATAGTCCTAAAATAAAAATAAAAAAAAACAGGGTGCTCCATTAGCATGAATATAAGGAAGAAATCACCCGTTATCACCAGCTGAAATAATGTGAGAAGTATAAAAGTATACAAAAATGCATAGCCAAAAAGATCTCTGCTTAGTGGGAAACTACGTGAGCATTGTATCATCGTCGAGAGCCCAGCGAGGGTCAACTGTGTTTGGCAAAGCTGAGGTTTACTTCATACAAAAGGTACAACACCTGAACAAGTTTTATTTCCAAGTCCAGATCAACTGTTTTCTGAATGTACGAACATATTATTTGCAATGGAGGAGCGATACGACGAGGTCACTAGACCATTCTATTAAGAAAACAGGATTTGGGCAGTAAAAAAAAGATGGAGTTACGAAACCAGATACCGGTCCGTGTGGTACGAGTAATAGTACCAGAAGTAGTAATGCTCGAGATAGTTTAGGGAAATAAATTAGACATTGTCGATATTCGCTGATTGCCTCTTACTTGATATAATATTGATTCTAACATACAGATTTGGATATATTTTAATTTTTTTGTGCTTTACAGAAATGCTTCAATGTTCGGCGCGACGAACTTATCTGGGATATAAAACAGACAATTCTGTCGTCGCTACCCAAAGAGCTAAAGGAAAGCTTTAATTATGGTCTATACTGCCCACCTGTCAATGGTACGTGCATTTGACCTAAATTCAGAAAACTTCCAACATATATATACAGAAAACTCAAACAGACAAAAATCCATAGATAAATGTCAATAGAAAGGTAGCTGCGAATTTGGAAATATCTAGAGGACGCTCGTGAGATGCTTGTTGTCAAAAAGTTCGCTAATATCTACGCTTCGGTGATGCGTCCTCGATTGTACCTATGACCAAAGTTCTTTATGCACGCTATATTTACCGAGCATGTTAGGTTAATAGTTTCGAACAAAACTGTCTATTTAGTAATTTATGTCGAAAATTCGCTGTTTAGCTGGATGATACTATTTGGAGCGTTGCCCTTGGTTTTTATACGTGTTCCCACATCGTGTACATGATAATATGCGTCCACTGCTACTGCGCGCAGTAATTCCGTTTTAACCTATAATGTCTATCACATCGCGGTCGAGTGAGTGTTATCACGTGAAATAATATGATGACAGCCGACGTTATCGTCATTATAGAGTGCACATCGTCATTCTTGTACCGTAGTCCATCACCGATCGCCATCATTGACTGCGAGAATTTAGCTGGGGAGGCTAACACCAGATACGATTGCATTAGAACGGCCATATTGACGATACAGATTGTACTAAAGAGCGAGTTTAGAGCTCAGCGATTCTGCTTGTTTTGTAACTCCTCCGGCCACCAGTGCTTCGCCTGCGGGCTATTCCCAGGTTTCATATATATTTTTTATAATAATTTTATAACGATGGTCATTCTTCTGGCGCCCACGCAGCAGTTGCTTTCAGCTTCGCTCTTCGTCCATACTCTAAATAAATCCATTATGTTAAATTGCAATCACTGATTTATGAACGATGCCACAATATTTTCTCTGCGGTAGACATTTTCGGTAGTGGCCATCAGTACGCAATCAACATTGAAGGATGATGCATTTGTGGTAATAGCTATTGTCTCACAGTTTCCATTAATGGCCATAACAGTGGGGATTCGGAAACTTAGGTAGACGGGAACCGATGCACATTAACTGATACACGCGAAAACCTTTCTGGGCGTTTAGATTAATAAAGCGAAACGCTCAATTATATCTCAATGGAGTCGGGCCACAATGCACTATGTTTGATTGCGCATTCCCAAATTCGGGTCCGGTAGTTAGTGGACGACAAAGCCTTGATGACGTAACGACAGGGTGAACTAAAATATAATATAAGCCAGCAAAACACAGTCAGTCTAATTCATGTTAAGAGATCCTGGTTAGATCGGTTAAATACCTACTCTTCTTTACTTTACATAGGTATCACTCATACGTATCAATCACTCATGAATATCAGACACTTGCCTTAGTCACTGAAGAGAAGTTTCTGCGTGAAAATCTCTCTTGATCAATTGCACTTTAATTTTCAGGAAAATCGGGCAAGTTCCTGGATGAGGAGCGGCCTATTAGCGATTATCCTCTTATGGACCCAGTGGCATATCTCGAACTACGCTACAAGCGAAGGGTGTACCGCATGGTCAACGTGGACGAAAAGCAAATTAAACAATTGCATACGAGGGTACGCAGGGCAGTTATTTCTCATCACACATAAGTATCGATATCGAAAGCCCATTTAATATAACAGGTACTGTGAGATCGTTTTCGGAACAGATCTGCTTTACTTCGAAAGGCGATTCCATTGCTTGAGCTTAACCGTTATTAAGTACCGGTTTTTTTGCTATTCAATTGCTATAGAAACAAATAGACAACAATTAGTTCTTTCCAAGTTTGTCTATCAAATCCCTTCAATGCGACAAGGAGTGGTGCATGTGAACGCGGGGGTAGAGACCATATGCGTAAACATATTTATGCTGGCACATCATTTCCCAGAGCACGTAAAGCTGGCTTATCTTAGTAAAGTTATTTTCGACTTTCAAAGTCATCTAATAAAATAGGTATCGTACGCGCTCATAAACGTCAATGGTAACGGTAAGCTTCGTCGTACCTCGTAGAAGTCTAATTGGCCTATTAATTGATTTGGAGAACAATGGAGAACGTTAGTTGCCGAAAGGATAATTGAAGAAGCACTGCTGAATGTCTCAATAAACAAAAATAACACTACATAATAGAAGTGCTGCTTACTAGAGTCTGCAAGAAGAATCGTCTGCTATCTGTACCATGAATCTCTTGAAGTGCTACTTCGAAAAAGTTACGTACGTATAATAGTACATGCGTATCAAATGAAATAAACAATTTAATATCTCCGCCAAATGAACAAGTGCTTGCTTGGCTAGCTTCGCCATTCAATCAATCATCCAACCCTATTCCTGTTAAAATAAAAAAGTTCCGTTTCGGAGTAATAGCGACACCTGCTCAATACGAAACAAACAACATGACTAGACGAACATACACACAAATACGCGATATCAGATAAAGGGAATTTGTTGCTGTTGTTGTCGATAGCTGCCGGCATCGTCGACGAGGAGAAGGAAAACGTAGTATTTCGAAAAATATCGAAGACGGATTATTTGATACCAGTATCGTGATCCTGTCTTGTGTGGCGTTGTGTTGTTCACTATTAGATATATTCGCTCGATATGTAGCATGCGCACAGATTAAAGAATAGCAATGAAGAGTTCTAGCCAATGCTATTGCAGCCAGCGGCAGTAGCGCCAGTCGTCGAGTGGTGGCAACCCGATGCCGATTTATAGGAAGTATGCCGATTTGCTCCCTATGAGAACCCTTTTCGGCTAAATCGACAGGGCTTGCAGCAAAATCGCCGTCTGGCTGAACCCGTTTTCAGTTGAATTTTTAACGGAAGAGAGCTAAGTCTTCGTGAAGTTCAATGGGCAATGGGAGGAAAGAGGAACATTTACTAATGTATGTGAAACACTTGCTTCCCTTTATGAGTGTGGGATTCGTTAAAAGCAGATTAAATACACAGATTGTTTGTTAATTAATAGTAAAAGTAGTAGGGACCATTTCCGTATTATATGTAATTCACCGGATTAGTGCCATAGATGATGCTAGACATTATACGTTCTATGCATCTACACACTATCGTGAATAAAACACCATGCGAACAAATCGCTTTGTAAAAGAAACGTTACGCTAGACTAGTACAGAGAAAATAACCACATTCGTTCATCGGTATAATTTAACGTCATTTTAAGGCCAACCTTCGTCGATTGCTCGATAGCGTGGGCAGCGGGAACGTGGAAAAGGTAAACAAACTATGCACTCGCGGTTTGGACCCCAACTTTCACGATCCGGACTCTGGGGAAACCCCACTTACGTTGGCAGCCACGCTAAAAGCCTCAGGAAAACTCGTCATCGCTCTGATTAACGGAGGAGCCCTCGTCGATTACCGAACGAAGGATGGTCGAACAGCTTTACACCGAGCAGTCGAAAAGAACAACCTCGAAGCGCTCAAGGTATTTACTTACCGACGGGCATTACCCTAACAGAACTAGCAATTCGTTTATATTACAGATGATAAAGCAGCTCGCCTTTGCAGCCTGTCATATGGCATTATTTCTATTTGTATTAAGTACTAACATACACTATATAATGGTCTATATTGGCAGCAAAAGTCGGTGAAACGTGGTCTGCAAATATAGACAAATAACATCAAGCGATCAATTTTACTCATGTTGGGCTGACGAAGGAATTTTGCGTTACTTATTTCGTTCCTCTTGGCCGTATCTTTCCATCGATCTAAACAGACAATGCTTGACCTGGGGGCATCGCCCAATTATCGGGACTCGAAAGGCCTCACGCCGCTCTACTACACGATTACGCACGGCGCCGACGTGCAACTTGCTGAAATGCTACTGCACGACCATGCGGCAATCGGGGCCACCGATCCCCAGGGGTGGCAGGAGGTCCACCAGGTATGACCACAACAAGTTCACTTTACATATGGGCTGCAAAGTAAATAAACTAGGTGCGTTAAATAAAAGGAAAATTACGCGTTCCTAGCCTATGTTATGAAAAACAGATCTTGAATACATACTCACTACAGCTACAGAGGAATCTACATATGCCTAATACCTGTAGATTTACGCATCTACAAATGTTTTATAATGCAGCGTCTTTACCTGAGCACTTTGATCATATGTTAGTGAGATTTTTTAAAACGGCGATTTAAATGTATATCGTGGGTTTGATTGATCAAGTATTTAAATTAGATTGTTTATATAGCTTTACGTTGTGTCCTATTTATCTTAATATTGAAAACACCCGCAAGTGCAAATTTTAAAAGTATCGACCAGTTTCTGGCTAGATGGCTTTAAAGTTACTTATCTCAGGCAATTTCACGGGTTGACGTTCACGTCAATTGAAGGCTCACATTTGGCAGTAGGAGATGTGCTAGAATTGTTAGAATACGTGTATTTATACATAAGATAGAGCGCCTTGAATATGAACGAAATTTCGTCAATAAAATTCCCCACAACTTCATTACAATTTTATTACGATAAAGCCACAAATCCAGTCCACACTCATTAGAAAAATGTGTTTGTTACTATTATTTATAACTCGTGACCAACCAACTCGTTGCGTTCCTGTAGAAATTCACAGATGGAAATACGATTGAGTGAATCCTTTTGCGTCAGTTCGTACGGCAACAATTGAAACACAAACGTCAAGTTTGTTTGTCTTCTTTTTTGTAACCAGTGTTTTTTTATATGGTTTATAACTGTCTGGTGGTAGATATTTAGTTTCATAGCTACTCATGTACTGGCTTTCATCAGTTTTCGTAACAATTTCATTGAATTCTGTGTAATTGGTCGACCACTACAAGGAACATACACCGAGAAAGTAACAGAATCACCTTTGAGCCATTTTGTCCGACGACGCGTCTTGATCATAAACCAGACCATTAGCCTGAGCAGAATTTGTGCCAATATAAAGGCGCTCTATTTTAGATCTGAATGAAGACATTTTAGCAAATTTACCACATCCACTACTGCCAAATCCTAGCTTTTAGGCGACGCCATGGCTGACCCAACGCGAATTAGACTGGTTGAAGAATTATTGGAAAACCATTTGGCTAAAAACGGTCAGTACTTTTTTCGACAATTCTCTATAT